>NC_048298.1:292334972-292351243 GCF_013100865.1 Trachemys scripta elegans | reverse complement strand
GAGTCTGGTGGCACCTTAAAGACTAACAGATTTATTTGGGCATAAGCTTTCGTGAGTAAAAACGATGCATCCGAAGAAGTGAGGTTTTTACTCACGAAAGCTTATGCCCAAATAAATCTGTTAGTCTTTAAGGTGCCACCAGACTCTTTGTTGTTTTTGTAGATACAGACTAACACGGCTACCCCCTGATACTTCTCTTTCCCACAGACACTCTCTCAAGAATATGCATTACCTTATATTTAACAAAGTTAACATTCATCTACCATTGTGCTTCCCCACCATTTCATTTATTTGTAACCATCTAGACCAGGGGTCGGCAACCTTTCAGAAGTGGTGTGCCGAGTCTCCATTTATTCACTCTGATTTGAGGTTTCGCGTGCCAGTAATACATTAACGTTTTTAGAAAGTCTCTTTCTATAAGTCTATAATATATAACTAAACTATTGTTGTATGTAAAGTAAATAAGGTTTTTAAAATGTTTAAGAAGTTTAATTTAAAATTAAATTAAAATGCAGAGCCCCCGGACCGGTGGCCAGGACCCAGGCAGTGTGAGTGCCAGTGACAATCAGCTCGTGTGCTGCCTTCAGCACGTGCCATAGGTTGCCTACGCCTGACCTAGACTGTGTCACAATCCTTAGTTTTCACCGATGGAAATGGCATGTATCAGCAGCAAATATTAACAGTGTTGGTTACTTTCTCCGCTACTCATTGGTATATTTCCTGAACACAAAAGGCCCTATAACTAATCCTTATAAAACCCCACAAATAAGTTATGAGTCTTATGAATCCACATTTCCTATCACTTTACCAGTTAATTCGTTATCTGAAATTGCTCCAAATCTAGCTATTTTCATGTGACATATTAAAAATAAATCTATAAGCTACTTGTAGTTTGTTACTGCCAACCTGCATAATTACAGGCTTCTACATTCTCAGTTGCTGAAGATCCAGTTTTCTGCTTTATATTCAGCATTTTCTGAGCTGCTACATTGGAAGTAGCAGAAGTCAGCAGCCTGTCTTTAGTCATCACCAAACAGAAGGGCAGTAGACACAATTCCTTCACAGTTTCCAAATAAGTGTTGTTTGCCTGGCCAGAAGCCACATTTAAAAAAAAAAAAAAAAAAAAAAAGGAACTGTGTCAAGGGATGAGTTTATTGGGCTGCCTGGAAATTTTTTAAGGGTAGGGTGGGACTATAAATAGAGGTTGCTTTACTTAGTGAAGCTTTCAAACACAGCCATTAAGATTTACCAGTCCACATAGATGAACTTTCAGACTTTCTATCTCGGTGATGGTTGATGAAGATGACAAAAAATAAATCTGATACTTTGACTGACCGACCCAGGGAAAATAGGCACGAGAATTTTGAAAGGCTGCTCTAGAGGAAGGATGCAAGGTGGATAGCTCGAAAGTTACAGAAGGAATTTAGTACAAACAGACTAGCTGCACTTCAGTTATTAGCTTTTTAAAGAAGGATAACATAGTCAAGCATATCTTTTTAGAGCAGTTTTTCTGCTATCAAGTCTTCAATCACCTTACATTTGACAGTGTAATATTAGAGGCTTCAGCACTATTAGGGAATATTCAATCTACAGACCTTATGTTAGTTGTTTCCCCTCTTTTCTGTGCATCAGTGGCTTCTTCATGCTTCCTTAGTTGTGCAAGTAAATCAGATACTGTCTGTTTTCTGTCAAAAGGTAAGGAAGATGCAACAGCAGAGGCAGCTTCCACCAATTCTGGATTGAGAGGCTTGCTCCTGTAAGAGATAACAGAGGTGAAAAACAAAAATCAAGGTCTTATGCGTCATTATTTCACAAACCATTTTTTATTGTAACTGGTTATTTTATGTCTTAATGACTTAAAGGTAATAGTTATATGCTATCAAGGAAGAGGCCCAAGTTTGTCTCTTGCTGCACAAAACTGCCAGAGGTTGGGTGCAATCATTAAGGCAATAAAGCCATCATTAAGGCACAGCTACCAATCAACTGTTCCTCCTGAAAATAAGAGTATAAAAGATTGCTACTGAGATATGAATTTGTCACTAACAAAACCCTTTTTTTTCCACATCTGTCTCATGGGATCGTACATGGGTATGATTTAACTGACTACTGTTCCTTTAACAATTTGGCATGATTTTAACCACTAGGTTTAGGTGTAAAGATTTCCCTTTGTTAAGCATTATCCCAATAGATAGTGACAATATATATATATAAAATGAATTCTGTGCCAAAAAAATCCAAAATTCTGTGTATTTTATTTGTCAAAATAACGCAATATAATCACACCAGTTTCACTTATTTTGGTAATTTAAACTACCATATCAATAAATAAATACATAAAATAAATCACAGCAACAGTTCAGCATTTTCTAAACACATGAAAGTTGAGTTACAAATACCTGGTAACCAAGACCCTGCATTCCAGTTATAATCCTGGATTTTCATTTAAATTACATTACTTTTATTTTGGTGGTCTGTAAAGTAGACTGTTGCTTTAAATTGCTCAGACTTTCACATATGAAAGTCATAAGTTTTGCTAATCATTGTCTGGCATTTTTTTTAAATGGGTAAGTAAAACAGATCCCGAGTGGTAATCTAAACCCATTGTGCCTCTCTGGCACAGGAAAAAGAGTTAGAAGGCACACAGACCTTCCTAGCTGAGGATTCCATTACTGTCATTTGCAATAAGGTTCCTTTACATCACTCTGGCAAGGTAAAGGAGCCTTAATTGACTAATGGGAACAATTAATTAACAATGGGAACATTAGCAGCCTGCCAGTTTAGTTGTTAAATTTCTGCTCTGCCTCAGGGACAGAGCCTGCTTCACACAGCCCTATGCCTCCTTCCAAGCCCAGGATGCAGCAACAGCGACCAGAGGAACAGAGTGAAGCCTTGTGTCCACTGGCACTTTACAGCGCTGCAACTTTCTCACTCAGAGGTGTGGAAAAAAAAAAAAAAAAAAAAAAACCACACCCCTGAACGCTGCAAGGTTCAGCTCTGCAAAGTGCCAGTGTAGACAGTGCACCAGCACTGGGAGCTGTGCTCACGGGGGTGTTTTTTTAAGAGAGCTCTCTCCCAGCGCTATGCCATGACTACACAAGCCACGTTAAAGCACTACTGTGGCAGCGCTTTAAAGTTGCCAATGAAGACATGCCCTGAGTCTCAATCACTCAGTCACATTAAGGCAGGAGCCCAGCCCTACCCCCTTAATGTCTCTCCACGGATGCACACAAGCACGCCCAGACTCCCTCCTCCCCTCCCACGGTGATCTGCTGCCAGCTGCTCCCAGCAGACATGCCCGGGCTGCTGCAGAAGGGGCATGTGTTCCTCACAGATCTCTTTGCTCCCCCATTTTTCTACGGGGGAGCCAAGAAATCTGTGGAAGGTATGAATTCTGTGTTCCCCGCAGGGTGCAGAATTCCCCCAGGAGTATACATTTCTGTAAGTATGCCCTTATTCAGAGGAAAGATTTTCTGAGACTGTAACTAAACAACGGAGTTTAGCTGCATATTTACATTTTAATAAGTTAGCTGTATATGATCAATTGTGTACAGAGAGTGGCAATTAAAAGGAAATAACTTTTTCCTTTTCCCAGATTTTATTTTCTCATAACTGAGTAATGGCATTTCAAAGTGCAAATTCTCTCGCTCCCCTTAAATTGATTGTCTGTGGACAGCAAGTAACATTTCATTTTGAGGCTTCAATTCCAGGAATACAAGCATGTAGTAAATATACATGCTTAATGCAACCATTCCATTTGTTATTGCTTTTTGCAGGGTACAGTTGTATCATTAGCAAAAGGACTGTTCCCATAGAGGATTATTTTCTATACAAAAGAAAAAGACACTTTATGATACTATTTTGTCCTAGAGATTAATAGAATCCACTTCAAAGAAGAAACACTTGAACTGTGCATATTGCATTTTACCTCTTAGCTTTACTGTCTGCTGTAGCTTTCTGAAACATGCTACTTGCACTCTCCAAACTTTCTGGCTGGTCCTTGGTTTGCTTCGTGGTCTTCATTTTTTTTAGGAATTGGAACTTCTTCTTTGAACTTAATTCTACTTTCATTTCACTAACAATGTTCAACAAATTCTTCTTTGTATTTCCTGGTGTTGCCTTCTCCTGATTCTCTGAAGCCTTCTCAGCACTACTGTCTGTAGAAGTGGCAGATTCATCTTCTTTGTTGTAGAACCCAGTGCTAGTGCTAACGCACTTTTGTGTTTTACTAGACAAGATGGGAAGGGAAAAGGTATAAATTACACAGAACTGCTTTGGTTAGTCATAACTGACTGGACCTAATATTGCACAAACTGAACTGGGTAACTTAAATGTACAATTTTACTCTGAAGGCAGGTCTAACAAACCATTTACTCTTTATGATTTCTGCAATATAATGTAAACCGCTTTCTTTTCTCCATGAATGAACTGAATCAAAAGGCAACAAGTAACTTTCTGCACTAAACTGTATGCTGGGATGTTGGAATCCCCACAAGAAGTTGATAACTATGACAAACTGTGGGCTTCGTTTGCCTTGTAACAGTCCGTGACCTTCTAACAGTCATGTGACCTTGTGCCTTTGTTAAGGCTACTGGAAAACCAGATAACTTCAGAACCTTACCAGAAAAATCGGCCACTAAGGTCTGATAGGTAAACACATTAGAGCTCTAGGAAAACAAAAGACTACTACAAACGCCACACATATCCATCAGAATATTTTTCACATTCACTCAACATTTTCAGTCTCAGCATTTTGACATATTAAGCAGAGTAATCATAGCAACAGTACAAAGTAAGTCTTCATGGACTGCTTAAAAGCACCTACATATGTTCCAAAACATTAGTATACTACAAAGAAAATTAAACAGGCATAAACCAACACCATCATTTATTTTTTTTTTTTTTGTTCACAACATGCTTTTTTTCCACTCAGGCCTGGTCTACACTATGAGTTTAGGTCGACTTTAGCAGCATTAAATCGATTTAAGCCTGGACACGTTCACACGACGAAGCCCTTTCTTTTGACTTAAAGGGCCCTTTAAACCGGTTTCTTTACACCACCTTCGACGAGGGGATTAGCGATAAAATTGGCCTTTGCGGGTCGGAATTGGGTTAGTGTGGACGGAATTCGACGTTATTGGCCTCCGGGAGCTATCCCACAGTGCTTCATTGTGACCGCTCTGGACAGCACTCTCAACTCAGATGCACTGACCGGGTAGACAGGAAAAGACCCGCGAACGTTTGAATTTCATTTCCTGTTTGCCCAGCGTGGAGAGCACAGGTACCACGCAGAGCTCATCAGCACAGGTAACCGTGATGGAGTCCCAGGATCGCAAAAGAGCTCCAGCCTGGACCGAACGGGAGGTACGGGATCTGCTCGCCATATGGGGAGACGAATCAGTGCTAGCTGAACTCCGTAGCAGTAAAAGAAATGGCAAAGTATTAGAAAAGGTCTCCAAGGCCATGAAGGACTGAGGCCATAACAGGGACACACAGCAGTGCCACGTGAAAATTAAGGAGCTACGGCAAGCCTACCACAAAGCCAGAGAAGCAAATGGAAGGTCCGGGGCAGAGCTGCAAACTTGCCGCTTCTACGCGGAGCTGCATGCCATTCTAGGGGGTGCAGCCACCACTACCCCAACCGTGTGCTATGACTCCGTCAATGGAGAAACACACAGGGAAAAGGGTTCGGGGAACGAGGAAGATGAGGATGGAGGTAATGTAGGTAGCTCACAGCAGCAAGGAAGCGGAGAAACCGGTTTCCCCAACAGCCAGGATATGTTTGTCACCCTGGACCTGGAACCAGTAACCCCCGAACTCACCCAAGACCCTGAGGGCACACAGGGGACCTCTGGTGAGTGTACCTTTGTAAATATTACACATGATTTAAAAGCAAGCGTGTTTAATGATTAATGATTAATTTGCCCTGGCAATCGCGGCCAGTACAGCTACTGGAAAAGTCTGTTAACGTGTATGGGGATGGAGCGGAAATCCTCCAGGGACATCTCCACAAAGCTCTCCTTGATGTACTCCCAAAGCCTTTGCAAAAGGTTTCTGGGGAGGGCTGCCTTATCCCGTCCACCATGGTAGGACACTTTACCACGCCAGGCCAGTAGCACGTAGTCTGGAATCCTTGCATAACAAAGCATGGCAGCGTATGGACCCGGTGTTTGCTGGCATGCAAACAACATCCATTCCTTATCTCTCTGTTATCCTCAGGAGAGTGATATCATTCACGGTCACCTGACTGAAATGGGGTGATTTTATTAAGGGGACATTCAGAGGTGCTCGTTCCTGCTCTTCTGAACAGAAATGTTCCCCGCTGTTAGCCACGCGGTGGAGGGAGGGGTGAAGTGATCATCCCAGAGAATTGGGTGTGTGTGTGGGGGGGTGGTTTAGTTGGGTTTGTGCTGCATGTTAACCCGGAAACCGCAGCCCCTCCTTTTACATTGAAAACCCATTTTAAATGGCCAACCCAATTCATCCTTGATATGGGAAATGAGGGTGCTGCTGTTTGAAACCATTCCCACATGTTACCATGGCTGCCTGCAAGCCGAAATCTGTTGCCTGGCACTGCATGAGTGATCTCTCATACCAAACCGGCAGGCCCTCACTATAAGAGGAAAAATGCGACCTTGTAACGAAAGAGTGTACCCATTGTTCTCTAAAATGTGTCTTTTTTAACCACCTCTCCCTTCTCCTCCACCAGCTGCAAATGTTTCTCCTTCACAGAGGCTAGTGAACATTAGAAAGAGAAAACGGAGGATGCGGGACGATATGTTCACGGAGCTCCAGATGTCCTCCCACGCTGATAGAGCACAGCAGAATGCGTGGAGGCAGTCAATGTCAGACATGAGAAAAGCACAATATGAATGAGAGAAGAGGTGGCGGGCTGCATCGCGGGATGAAAAGAGCAAGTGGCGGGCTGAAGATGATAGGTGGCGTCAGCTTGCAGACAGAAGGCAAGAGTCAATGCTCCGTCTGCTGGAGCATCAAACTGATATGCTCCAGCGTATGGTTGAGCTGCAGGAAAGGCAGCAGGAGCAGAGACCGCCGCTACAGCCCCTGTGTAACCAACAGCCCTCCTCCCCAAGTCCCATTGCCTCCTCACCCAGAAGCCCAAGAACACGGGGGCGGGGGGGCCTCCGGCCACCCAGTCACTCCACCCCAGATGATTGCCCAAGCATCAGAAGGCTGGACTTCAATAAGAGTTAAAGTTTTAAAATGCAGTGTGTCCTTTTTCATCCCTCCTCCCCCACCCATCCCAGGCTACCTTGGCAATTATCCCCCTACTTGTGTGAGGAATTAATAAAGAATGCATGAATGTGAAATAACAATGACTTTATTGCCTCTGCAAGCGGTGCTCGAAGTGGGGAGGGGAGGGTGAGGTGGTTGGTTTACAGGGAAGTAGAGTGAACCGGGTGGGGGGGGGGGAGGGTTCATCAAGGAGAAACAAACAGAAGTTTCACACCGTAGCCTGGCCAGTCACAAAACTCGTTTTCAAAGCTTCTCTGATGCGCACCGCGCCCTGCTGTGCTCCTCTAACCGCCCTGGTATCTGGCTGTGCGTAATCAGCGGCCAGGCGAGTTGCTTCAACCTCCCACCCCGCCATAAATGTCTCCCCCTTACTCTCACAGATATTGTGGAGCGCACAGCAAGCAGCAATAACAATGGGGATATTCTTTTCGCAGAGGTCTGAGCAAGTCAGTAAGATGCGCCAGCGCGCTTTTAAACGTCCAAATGCACATTCCACCACCATTCGGCACTTGCTCAGCCTATAGTTGAACAGGTCCCGACTCCTGTCCAGGCTGCCTGTGTACGGCTTCATGAGCCATGGCATTAAGGGGTAGACTGGGTCCCCAAGGATCACGATAGACATTTCAACATCCCCAACGGTTACTTTCTGGTCCGGGAAGAAAGTCCCTTCCTCCAGCTTTCGAAACAGACCAGAGTGCCTGAAGACGCGAGCATCATGTACCTTTCCTGGCCATCCCACGTTGATGTTGGTGAAACGTCCCTTGTGATCCACCAGGGCTTGCAGCAGCATTGAAAAGTACCCCTTGAGGTTTATGTACTCGGTGGCTTGGTGCTCCGGTGCCAAGATAGGGATATGGGTTCCGTCTATGGCCCCACCACAGTTTGGGAATCCCATTTCAGCAAAACCATCCACTATTGCCGGCACGTTGCCCAGAGTCACTACCCTTGATATCACCAGGTCTTTCATTGCCCTAGCAACTTGGATCACAGCAGCCCCCACAGTAGATTTGCCCACTCCAAATTGATTCCCGACTGACCGGTAGCTGTCTGGCGTTGCAAGCTTCCACAGGGCTATCGCCACTCGCATCTCAACTGTGAGGGCTGCTCTCATCCTGGTATTCTGGCGCTTCAGGGCAGGGGAAAGCAAGTCACAAAGTTCCATGAAAGTGCCCTTACGCATGTGAAAGTTTCGCAGCCACTGGGAATCGTCCCACACCTGCAGCACGATGCAGTCCCACCAGTCTGTGCTTGTTTCCCGTGCCCAGAATCGGCGTTCCACGGCATGAACCTGCCCCAGTAACACCATGATTTCCACATTGCTGGGGCCTGTGCCTTGTGAGAGGTCTATGTCCAAGTCAATTTCCTCATCATTCTCTTCGCCGCGCTGCAATCGCCTCCTCGGCTGGTCCGGGTTTCGCCTTGGCATGTCCTGGCTCTGCATATACTCCAGGACAATGCGCCTGGTGTTCATAGTGTTCATAATTGCCGCAGTGATCTGAGCGGGCTCCATGATCCCAGTGCTAGCTATGGCGCCTGGTCTGAAAAAAAGGCACGAAACTAGTATCTGACGGACCAGGGGAAGCAGGGAGGGAGGGCCGAGTGACGACATGGCGTACAGGTACAGGGAATTAAAATCAAGAAAGGTGGCTGTGCATCAGGGAGAAACACAAACAACTGTCACACAGAATGGTCCCCCCAAAGATTAAACTGAAAACCCTGGGTTTAGCAGGCCGTTGATTTCACGGAGGGAGGGGAAGGAAATGAATACAAAGCAAATCTATTTTTTACATCTTAAGACGACGGTGCAGCATGACTGATAGCCCTCGGCATCTTCTGGGTGCTTGGCAGCAAATACTGGGCACTTGGCACTTAGTGTACTAAGACTGATAGCCATATTTTTCCTGTATGACGACGATGGCCTTCAGGCCTATTGCACGATCTGCTGCTCAGAGAAGACTCTGCTAATGTGCCATGATCCAACTTGTAATAGGACGGTTACCAGTCATAATACACCATCTACTGCCAAAAGGCAAGGGGCTGGTGCAATGCAGCCCTACAGCTGCCAGCCCCACAGCTACCAGCACCCAGATCGCCGATGAAGGCTACCAGTCATGCTGCACCGTCTACCGCCAAAAGGCAGTTAGCTGCTGCTGCTGTGTAGCAATGCAGTCCCACGTCTGCCGGCACCCAGAGGACATATGGTGACGGTGAGCTGAGCGGGCTCCATGCTTGCCGTGGTATGTTGTCTGCACAGGTAACCCAGGTAAAAAGGCGCAAATCTATTGTCTGCCGTTGCTCTGACGGAGGGGGAGGGGCCTGACGACATGTACCCAGAACCTCCCGTGACACTGTTTTGCATCATCTGGGCATTGGGCTCTCAACCCAGAATTCCAATGGGCGGCGGAGACTGCGGGAACTGTGGGATAGCTACCCATAGTGCAATGCTCCGGAAGTCGACACTAGCCTCGGTACTGTGGACGCGGTCCGCCGACTAGAGCACTTAGAGCATTTTATGTGGGGACACACACAATCGGCTGTATACAACCGATTTCTATAAAACCGGCTTCTATTAATTCGACCTAATTTCATAGTGTAGACATACCCTCACTAACACTTCACAACCCCGTTAATTAAGGAGGCTGTGGAAAGCCTTCTGACTTACACTGAGCAGACTTTGCTATTATCCACTACAATTCAGTCTCTCCATAATTTTCCCCCAAAAAGCATCTTTTCCCATCAGCTCATTTTACATTACTTATTGGAAGTAATTATTTGCTCCCTGCATGAAGCATTAGGAGCAGTTTAGACATGAATATGGGAAAGCTGTAGCCACCTACAATAACTACTATATTATATACTTTGCATTACCAGTTCTTCAAAATACCCTCTAAACATTCAAAACTGTACAAAAAGAGGATATGCTTCTATTATTAGGCTACCTTGCTTGTGTGGTTCATTCAAGACAGAAAACAGGCAGTTCTGAAGTTATATATATATATATAAAAAATTCTTATTGGAAGTGATTAAATGTTTCCAGTGCCCTGTAAAATATACTAGTTTCCAAACCATGTTCATTTTTATCCAATGCTTTGAGCATACATCTGTACCAACAGACAGCATTGCTTTATTGCTCCCCCACACACACATTTTAAGTGCTGATGAGACCACAAATACATATAGCACTTTGGTATTACAAGTTAGAAGAAGACACGTGATACTTTCTTACTTTTGTATATGATACCCTACATAGCAACTGACACCAAGTGGATGGATGCTAATAATGTGCAACCCCGTTCTCTGGCAGCACTACCAGCGCATTGAGCAGTCTACTGCCTTGGATGAGAAGACCTACCACAAATGAAACTGAGGGGTGGGGAAGAAAATGACATGAAGTGACCCAGCTGCCCTTGAAAACACTTCATGACATCTCTAGTATCATAAGCCTAGTAGAGCTGGTACTTAAGCAGTTTTAAACCCTAAACTGCTTCCAAAGCAATAGGGGCTAAACCAGAGAGCAGCACTAGGAGAGTCCACCCCAGGACTGATACTGGTATAAATATAGGGGTATAAATTCACAGCTTACCATATACCTGTATAACTTGTGGTTTAGAATAAGCTTTTAGTCTCACTGTATCTCAGTTCCCCATCTGTAAAAATGGGAATACTAGTACTTTCCCCACGGTTGTGAGGACTAATACCTTAAAGATTTTGGGGTTATAGTTGAGAAGCAACACTGCACATGAACTCCCACTGTGATGCTGCAGCAAAAAAAGCCAATGCGTTCCTCAGATGTAGAAACAGGGAAGCAGCGAATAGAAGCAGGGAGGTGATTTTACCTCTGTATATGGCATGCTGTTGCTGGAATACTGTGGACAGTTCTGGTGTCCACATTTTAAAAACAATGTGAAAAAGAGAGGGTGAAGAAAAGAGCCGTAAAAGTGATTCACGGGACTTACAGTGAGATACAGAGAGCTCAGTCTGTTCAGCTTATCAAAAAGAAGACTGTGAAGTGACTTGATTACAGTATTTAAGCACCTTCAGAGGGAGAAAATACTGGGTTCAAAAGAGCTCTCTAATCTAGTGAAGAAAAGCATAAAAAACAAACAATGGCAGGAAGCTGAAGTCAGACAAACTCAAATTAGAAATAAAGCAATTTTTTTTTTGTAAGTGGAGGATGAGTAACCACTGGAACAAACTAAGGGAAGGGGTTCATTCAGTCTCTTGGTGTCTCCAAACTAAGACTGGATGCCTTTCTGGGAGAGATCCTTTAGCCACACACAAGCTATTGAGCTCAATATAGAGGTAATAATGAAATTTAAGGGCTTGTGGTATACAGACAATCAGACTAGATGATCCAATGATTCCTTCTGGACTTCAACTACATTCACTTGAAATCCAGGTCAGAAAATGAGTTAAAAGTAGCCTCAGAAAACATACCTGCCCGGTTGCTGCTCTGCAAAAAAAAACAAAACCCCACACAAAGACCCGCCTACTCCCACTGAGGTCAATGGAGTGGGCCTGGGCTGAACGTCAGCCAGCCCTGATGTAAGCGCATTAGTCGGACCACCCCAAGGAAAGAGCAAAAGACTCCCCGGAGCGCTAGGAGGCCGAACAAGAAAATTCTTCGGTGGCGCTTGTTAAAAGCCGCGGGCCAGGCTCTCAGGCGGGGCGTGTCCCCGTACCACTGGCCGCCGGCAGAGGCAAATCCCCGCCAAGTCAGTCACCCTCCCGAAAGGCGCAGCTCGGGGCCCCAGTCCGGGGGTTCCCAGCCGGGTGCGGCCGGCACAGACCGAACCGCGTTTCAGGCGGGTCCGTCCCACTGCGAGCGCGGCCAGCGGCCTCTCGGGGCCGCTACTGGCAAGTCTCGGCACCCGGAGCGGCCTCAGGAACACACGCCCAGGGACCCGCCCCACGCAGGGCAGCGCGGGGAGCTCACCTGCCTGGCCCCTGCTCCTGCCGCGGCGCCCCCGCCGCCGGGTCCTGGGCGCCCCAGGGGTAGGAGAGGAGCCGGGGGCGGCAGCGACAGGCGCCGCGTGTGCGGCTCCCGACTGCAGAGACGCGACTCCACATCTCAGCAGCCCAGTCTAGAGAGCGACGGTCGGTGTGTCCGTTCCTCTAACCGCTCCCCCTCCTGGCATGGGTCCCTTCCTCAACTTTCCGCCTGGAAACAGTAGCCAAGGACACTGGTTCCGGGATCGATTCCCGTAGAGGAGGGCTGGCCTCATGTTATGCAAGCGGGAGCTAGCTGGTGCCCTCAGGCCTAGCGCGTGCACAGTGAAAGGGACACGTTTACAGGGGTGTGTATTTAAATAACACCTTTTTGTGTTGTGGGCCAGAAGCTTGCCCAGTGGGAGGAGAGGGCGGATGGTCCCATGGCCAGAGGATTGGGCGTGAGGAGAACTGGATTAAATTCCTGGCACTACCACAGGTTTCCTGTGTGACCTTGGGCAAGTCGCTTTGTTCACAGCCAGTTGGCAAACCGACAACAAGGACACAAGGGCCAGCAATGTGCAGATGACACACTGTTCTACCCAGTAGTGCCAACCTCACGAGATCAAAAATCATGAGGGTTTTTTTTTTGGGGGGGGGGGGGGGGGAGGAGACAGGTTAATGATTAAATTTTGTCTGTGGTTTGACATTTGAACTCTTCCTGCCCACATCCCAGCCCCACTGTGTGTGAGAGAGAGAATGAAGGAGAGACAGTTACAGCAGGCCCCAGGGCAGCACTGCTCAGATTTGGCCTGGCTGCCCCTGCATCATGTTGCTCCATCAGTAGTGGGTTAATCTAGCCCTGAATGTGGTGACTTATCAAGATCTTTCTGTGACACATTGATGAGTCAGGATCCACCCTTTGGGAAACACTGGTATAAAAGATCCCACTTTCACTGATCAGTTTATATTTTCTCTTTAATATACCACTACTCCTAATTACAGCTCCTTTTAGTACTCTGAATAACTTTGTTCACTTCATTGTGTTTACATTTTTAAATGGCTGTTGATAATTATTATGCTCTCCATTTTAGGCTTCATTTCAAATTATCTACATTGGGTTCTTTTAATCTTTACTCTTAATTCAGTGCTCCAGCCCTGTAATCAATATTGGTATTAGAGGTGACAGACCAGGAAAAGTATTTCTCTTGAGCCCTACACTGCCAGTTTTTTTCAAAACTAGCCAAATATTATGGTTGCTTGTTCCCCAGGATTCTTCAAAATCGGGATCCTCTCTAAATAGGAAAAACTTCAAAAACAGACTCCAACGAGAGACTGCTGAGCTGGAATTGATATGCAAACTAGACACAATCAACTCAGGATTGAATAAGGACTGGGAATGGCTGAGCCATTACAAACATTGAATCTATCTCCCCTTGTAAGTATTCTCACACTTCTTATCAAACTGTCTGTGCTGGGCTAGCTTGATTATCACTTCAAAAGTCTTTTTTCTCTTACTTAATTGGCCTCTCAGAGTTGGTAAGACTACTCCCACCTGTTTATGCTCTCTGTATGTGTGCATATATATCTCCTCAATATTTATTCCACTCTGTATGCATCCAAAGAAGTGGGCTGTAGTCCACGAAAGCTTATGCTCTAATAAATGTGTTAGTCTCTAAGGTGCCACAAGTACTCCTATTCTTTTCTCTAAATAGGGCATTTGTATGGCTGCCTGCACCCCTGCTGGGATGCAGCAAACACAGACAGGTGCCTGCTGCTTAGAGATACTACCTTATACAGCACCACTTTTGGTGCCACTAGCTGTGGGGAGTAGGAACAGGCTCCAGGGCTTCCCCTTCACCATGTCCTTCTCTCTCTCTTCCCTGTTCTCTTCTCTCTTTCTTTCCCTGTCTTTCACACACAAGCATATACCATGAAATGAGGGAGCTGGAAAGGGTGGGGAACAGGGAAAAGAAAGAGTGAGTAGTAGAAATAATCAATGTGGGATATGAAATGGATAAGGAAGGAGACTGAGCGAGAGTAAGGGCTTGGCTACACTGGCACTTTACAGTGCTGCAACTTTCTCGCTCAGGGGTGTGAAAAAACACCCCCCTGAGCGCAACAAGTTACAGTGCTGTAAAGCGCCAGTGTAAACAGTGCGCCAGTGTAAACAGTGCCCCAGCGCTGGGAGCATGGCTCCCAGCGCTGTAAGCTAATCCACTTGTGGAGGTGGAGTACCTGCAGCGATGGGAGAGCTCTCTCCCAGCACTGGCGCGCAACCACACTCGCACTTCAAAGCGCTGCCGTGGGAGAGCTCCCGCAGCAATGAAGGAACAGATGGAATGAGGACATGTGAGAGACTGCACTCACATCGCCTGATTCTTATCTCATTTACTCTACTTTTACACTGGTGTCTAAAAACTCTCACAGTTCAATTGTGTGTGTCACAACATTTGGTGTTTTTTTGAAAGTCCTGGACCCTAGAGTCATGTGAACACACTAGAATCTCAGCTTTCATTTAAAAAAATAGTAAGTTTCTGGCCCTCGTGGTTGCAGAGATAAACTTGAGAACTCTAAAGGCTAAAAAGCCTGAAGGCAAATAAAAAGAACTCCTGATATATTATTTTTAAAATCTCAATTTTTATGACAAATCTTACAGTTTTGTGGGGACCTGACTCCTGATTTGTGGATGCTTGGGATGGGCTCTGTTATGTGTCTGTTTTCTGCAATGGTGTTTCTCCTGGTTTAACTGGAATATATAAGAAGAGATTCAGACATTAGGTATTAAATTTAAGCTTGGGAGTTATTCATTCCACACACAGAAAAAAAATTGGAACAAATGTTGCTTAGCTAAGACCTTTATGAAAATGTAAGCTCTGTATTACACCCCATCTACACAAATAACCTGTACTTTGTTCTTTCCTAGCATCTTCTTTTACACTTTCTGTCATTCTCCTTTTTTCCTGATTTTCAGAATTTAAATATGTGGTTGAAGCTTTTAATCATTATCACTAAAATTTAGCTTTACAGTTTTTATTTTTATTGATTTTATTTTATTTTGCATGCTCTGCGGCAGGATACAAAGATAGTTGAACTTATTAAAAAATCCATTTTTTAAATATTTTCTCTTACAATATTCCCTCAGTCAACGGCAAAACTCCCACTGACTTCAGTAAGAGCAGAGACAAGACCTCAGTTGTAACATTAGTCTCTGATTTCTCATGTCATTTTGTCTTGAACATCAAAACAAAACAAAAACAGTAAGAGGACTCAAAAATTGTCACCATGACTAAACAGTAGATTAAAAGAGGCAGTTAAAGGCAAAAAGACATCTTTTAAAATTTGGAGGTCAAATCCTATTGAGGAAAATAGGCACATAAATTCTGACAAGTCAAGTGTGAAAGTATAATTAGGCATGACAAAAAAGAATTTGAAAAGCAACTAGCAAACAATACAAAAACTAACAGTAAAACATTTTTAAGCCTGCCAAACAATCAGTGGGGCCACTGGAAGATCAGGGTGCTAATGGAGCACTCAAGTAAGACAAGGCTGTTGTGGAGAAGCTAAATGAATTCTTTGCATCAGTCTTCACTACAGAAGCTGTGGGGGAAATTCCCTCACCTGAGCCATTCTTTTTAGGTGATAAATCCGAGGACCTGTCCCAGACTGAGGCATCATTAGAAGAGGTTTTGGAACAAATTGATAAATTAAACAGTAATAAATCACCAGGACCCATAGGCGCCGACTCCGTGGGTGCTCCGGGGCTGGAGCACCCACGGGAAAAAATTGGTGGGTGCTCTGCACGCACCGGCAGCCAAGATCCCCTCCTTGCCCCCCTCACCCAACCTCACCTCCGCCTCCTCCCCCTAGCGCGCCACGTCCCAGTTCTCCGCCTACCTCCCAGCGCTTGCCACCGCAAAACAGCTGTTTCGCGGTGTAACAAGCTCCAGGAGGGAGGGGGGAGGAGCGGGAACACGGCGCACTCAGGGGACGAGGCGGGGCCAGGGCGCGGATTTGGGAAAGGGGTTGGAATAGGGGCAAGGAGGGGGCGGAGACTTTGGGGAAGGGGTTGGAATGGGGGCTGGGGA
>NC_048298.1:292241040-292330387 GCF_013100865.1 Trachemys scripta elegans | reverse complement strand
GCTGAGCGGGCTCCATGTTGTCTGCACAGGTAACCCAGGTAACCCAGATAAAAAGGCGCGAATCTATTGTCTGCCGTTGCTGTGACGGGGGAGGGAGGGGCCTGACGACATGTACCCAGAACCGCCCGCGACACTGTTTTGCATCATCCGGGCATTGGGATCTCAACCCAGAATTCCAAGGGGCGGCAGAGACTGCGGGAACTGTGGGATAGCTGTGGGATAGCTACCCATAGTGCAATGCTCCGGAAGTCGACGCTAGCCTCGTACTGTGGACGCGGTCTGCCGACTAGAGCACCTAGAGCATTTTATTGTGTGGACATACACAATCGGCTGTATACAACCGATTTCAATAAAACCGGCTTCTATAAATTCGAACTAATTTCGTAGTGTAGACATACCCTAAAATTGTTCCTTCTCAGGATTCATCCTGGGATAGAGCTGAAGTGTTTGCAATGCCACCCTTCTGTGCAGACCTGATCCAGGGAAAGGCAGCTTTAAATTACTATAAAGAAGGCATAAAAAGTTTGGGTTGTTTGTTTTGTGTTCTCCAAAAGATTGTCCCACCCCATACACCCTGTGAGAAAGTGTGTATGGGGAAAAGGATGCGGCCTTGCTGTTGCAGATAAAGCAAATGCAGTTTTGTGTTGCATTAACAGAGGCATACCATGCATGTCACAGGAGGTGATAGTACTCTGTACTCAGCACTGGTTAGGCCTCAGTTGGAGTACTGTGTGCAATTGTAGTCATCACTGTATAGAAAAGATGTAAAGAAACTGGAAAGGATCCAGAGGCAAGCTACAAAAATGACCAAAGGCAGTGGCACTGGAATACTTTTTGGAGTGGGGGTGCAGCCCTCTTACCCCTGTCTGCACTCCTCACCACCTCCTAGACCTGGGGCTGGGAGCAGGGCTGTGGCTCCATGATGTAGTGACACGGACAGGGTGTAATGATGCTGGTTCTGGTGGGACCCAACTGAGAGTGCCAATTCAGGACAAAATTGCTTAAAACAGGGAAGTAACAGCCCAAGGCTGGGGTTTTTTCACCTCTAAGGCAAACCAAACCAGCCAGACGAAGAGGACTTTGGTTTTACCCCACTGGCTAACCACAAGTTACACAAGCAATTCCCTTAGACACTCCAGTTTCCCAGTATCACCACCAGTGTCACTCGTTATGGGGATGAATGGTTATGAAAACTAATACCCCAGTAAAAGAAAAAAGGTTCTCCCGATCCCAAAGGACCAAGCCCCAGACGCAGGTCAATATACAAATCAGATCTTACCCACTAATCACGCTGTTGCCAATCCTTTAGAATCTAAAATCTAAAGATTTATTCATAAAAGGAAAAAGATGTATATGAGAGCTAGAATTGGTTCAATGGAATTAATTACACACAGTAATGGTAAAGTTCTTGGTTCAGGCTTGCAGCAGTGATAGAATAAACTGCAGGTTCAAATCAAGTCTCTGGAATACATCCTCAGCTGGGATGGGTCATTCAGTCCTTTGTGTAGAGCTTCAGTTTGTAGTAAAGTAAAGCGGAGCCCTCAGACATGGGTCCAGCGGCCGAGCAGGACCCAGGGCTGGTGGCTGAGTGGGACCCAGGGCAGGCGGCAGAGCCCCTGGGCAGCAGAGGGGCTGGCGGCCGGGACCCTGGTGGCAAGGGCGCAGGGCCGGGGGCCGGAATGCTGGGTGCAAAATCTGGGGGTGCTGCAGCACCCCCTGCACCCAGACTTCCCACACCTATGACCAAAGGGATGGAATGCAGCCATATGAGCAAAGGCTGAAGGAACTGGGTATATTTAATTTGTTTGGAAAAGAGGAGATAAAGGGGGGACACGTTAGCAGTCTTCAAATACTTGAATGGTTGCCATTAGAAAGATGGAGAAAAAATGTTCACTTTTGTCACAGAGAGCAGGACAAGAGGCAATGGGTTCAATCATATCAGATTTAGATTAAAGCTCAGGAAAACCTTCCTAATTGTAAGACCAGTAGGACAATGGAACAGACTGCCTAGGGAAGTTGTGGAATCTCCTTCACTGAAGGTTTCAAAAAGAGGCTGGGTAGCCATCTGTCTTGGATGGTTTAGACACAACAAATCCTGCATTAGGGGATTAGACTAGATTATCTGTGTGGTCTCCTCTAACCCTGTGGTTCTATGATTCTAAGATATAACCCTTTTAAGGGACAGACTGGATGCAGTCTAAGGCCTGCAGCCTGAGGATAATCAAGGAGTCCTGGCCCTACCTGGAGTCTGGGCCATATAACAGAAAATGGAGCAGAGAGAGAGAGAGAGCTCCTTGTTGTAAGGATTCCTGAACTGAAGACTGATTAAAAGGAGATGGTATTTTTGTTAATGTATGTCAGCTTCTTCTTGCCTCATGACAGTTAAATCTGAAATCTGTTGTTCCACTGGGGGAAATTAAGATGGGGCATAGCTCCAGTGTCGCAAGGGGGGCATGCAGAGAATGTTCACCCATTCACAGTCTGAATACCCTGTTTTTCCTGGAAGACGCTGTGGACAATTAAACACCTACCAGGTTTACATCATAGGCAGAGGTGAAAGTAAGCCAGTACGGCGTACCAGCAAGAGCTGGTACACAACCGACCATACTGGCAGAGGGCAGCTTCCCGAGGCCAGCGATTTAAAGGGCCCGGGGCTCCCCACAGTGGCCGGAGTCCCGGGCCCTTTAAATCACCACCAGAGCCCCACTGCCAGAGCCCTTGGGTAGCGGCCAGGAGCACCAGGGCTCCGGCAGTGATTTAAAGAGCCCGGGGCTCCCAGACACCACTACTGCAGTGGAGCTCCAGGCCCTTTAAATCTCAATTTAAAGGCCCCAGGGATTTAAAGGCCCCGCCCCTTCCGGTTGAGGCCCCGCCCCCTGCTGAGGATTCTAGCCCTGCGTACTGGTAAGTCCTTTAAGTTACTTTACCCCTGATCATAGGTACCAAAAAAATGAAAACTAACTCAGAGGGGAAGCATATTTTTATTCAAAATTGTTGGAAAAAAGCTGTTTTTGTTAAATATTGATCATTTTCAATTAAGGGCTAAGGCTTTCCATCCACTTCTCTGGACCCTTTCAGGGAAACTTCCACTGAAGATAGAGTTGATATTTTTCAAATTTAAAAAAAATACAATCCCACGCCTTTTTAATTGTCTAAACCTTTCAGGCATTCATACATTATAAAGAAACAAAAAAGGGGCATAAGTTCCATGTTTTTTAAAGTTTCCAGGTCACCTTTAACATGCATTATTATTTGCATCTCAGAGAGGAGAATGCAAATAACGTCATTAGCTACATAGTGGCAGCACTGACGTTACAGTATTGCACTACACAAATACATTAACTAACAGCAAACAATTTACTATTCTGTTTCAAGGACAGTATATTTGATTTCTAAATCTTTTGTACATGGTCCAAGCATCTGCAGAGCACACCTTATGGGCTACACAAAGAATGTGACCTCTGTGTATTAACATATAATGTATATCCTGCAGTAATCAAAGCATGGTGTTAACATTTGACACGAGACACTCCATGACTGCAGACAGCCTGTAGTTTAATTCTAAGTCACGAGTTTCATTAGTAGCAGAGGCTAGATAATTTTCAATCAACTCATTTTTCCAACAGCACCACCATCCTACAGCAAGTCAGAGGGAAACAATCCAAAATAGTTTCTGACTGAAAAGTAACTCCTACTTGAAGGACTAAAATCACTTAATTAACAAAGTGTTTAATATGCAATTGTTTATATTCAGTTCTGTTTTTCATTAACAGTTTTGATATTTAGAGGAATACTCACATTATTTTAAAGGAATGTTAAGGTAACAATCATATTTAAAATTGTCGATAACTATGTTATCAAAGCCCTAGAATAGATGTACACTGAAGGACAAATAAACGTCTACTTTTCTTTCTGGCATTTATGATGCTTATTTATTACACTTCACTCAGCTTGGGCAACAAAATTAGCATTGGTCAGTTTTACTTTTTGGACACAATTGTGGCCTTAAGCCACCACCTGTGGAGATGTGTGTGCATGCATGAATGCAAGCACACACCTGGGCAGCTTAGGAGGGGCTGCAGGCATGTGGCATCTCCCAGAAGCATTGACCTGTTCAGGTACAATGGCTCATGATGTATTGTAGAAGTGCAAACCTTCTGCTCTTCCATCTTTCTGCGAGGTATAGGATGCCAACGTGAGGTGTTCATTCTAAAGTCTAATGATATCCGTATAGATATCAGTCTTGTTAATTATTTCACTTCTAATTAAAAGAAAGATAATTACATTATGAATTTTTGCACAATCTACTGGGAGTGACATTTGAGTTTGATATCGTATAGTGATGTCAAGAGTGGATGCAGCGTAGGTTACAGATAGAACTAGAGTTGTGGACAGAGCTTGGGAAAGTAATAACCCCCACCCCCCTTTTTTCCCTAATCTGACAGTTGGTTAGTTGACCCAAAGTCTAATAAACAGTTAGAAGAAAACCACTTGATTTTATTCAACTCCATTGCCTCTGTAACTGAGGCATAAGACAGCTCCTGATCCACACAGCTTGGTCATTTCAAGGTGACTAAAACAGGGAAAACAAGAGTTACATTTTTTTAATTAAAAAGGCAGAAAAAAATTATTTTTGCTTGACAAAGACCTTTCAGCCCTTCTTTATGCCTCAAATACATGCAAAAATGGGCACAAACCCATTCCCTCCCTCCCCCCCCCCTCGGTTGCCTTAGTGACACAGAGGATAATGTGTTAAATATCATTAGCCCTTATTGAGATAACAAGAGAGCTGCAGGAGTAAAAAGAGAATGCAGGCAGAAATCCAGCAACAGAGTGGGGGTTATCCAGTTTATTGTACCCACTGAGGATACCTCTCCAGGGGAGGAAACTCAAGTTATTAGGAAGAGACAGGTAATAGTTATGGGGAATTCGATCATTAGAAACATAGATAGCTGGGTTTGCGATGACCAGGAGAACCGCATGTTGACTTGTCTGCCTGGTGTGAAGGTTGCAGATCTCTCGAGACATCTAGATAGACTTATGTGTAGTGCTGGGGAGCAGGGCCGGCTCTGGCTTTTTTGCCCCCTAGGCAAAAAAGCCTCCCACCGCCCCCCGGCGGGGAGTGCGGCAGGGGAGGGCAGCGAGCCCGGCCGTGGCCCCGCTCTCCCTGGCCGGCCGGAGCACTGGGGGAGGGCGGAGACCCCGTCGCAGCCCCGGCCCCACTCTCCCCGGCCGGCCAGAGCGCTGGGGTAGGGTGGCCCCGCTCTTGGCGGCCCTGCTCTCCCCGGCCGGCCGGAACACCAAGGGGAGGGCAGAGAGCCCAGCCGCGGCCCCGCATTCCCCAGCCGGCCGGAGCACCGCCCCTCTCCAAGTGCCGCCCCAAGCACATGCTTGGTAGGCTGGTGCCTGGAGCCGGCCCTGCTGGGGAGGAGCCGGTGGTCGTGGTACATGTAGGTACCAGTGATATAGGGAAGGATAGGAGAGAGGTCCCAGAGGCCAAATTTAGGCTGCTAGGTAACAGATTGAAGTCCTGGACCTCCATGGTAGCATTCTCTGAAATGATTCCAGTTCCACGCGCAGGGCCAGTTAGACAGGCAGAACTGCAGGGTCTCAATGTATGGATGAGACAATGGTGTAGGGAGGAGGTCACCTCGAGGTCACCAGTGTTGTGAGATGCTACCAGTGTGGTGCTCTGCTTTCTCCTATGTTGATATCACTCGGCTGCGTGTGTGTGTTCCCTCTGTGTGCTGCCCCAGCTCTGCGCAGATAGCTGACACAACAGACCCGAAGAGAACCCCCAATAACCACAGAGTCTAGTAAGATGCAAAGTCACATCGACTAGGTTTATTGCGACCTTGGACACAATTGCAGTTCCCCGTAGATTACTTAGTCTACCGGGCATACTACGAGAAAGTGCCTCTTGGCAATGGACCTGGCTCAGTGGCGGGACTTTCCACTGCCCCCTCGCCCGGACAAAGACACCACCCCAGGGATACATTCTTATACACAGGTACGAACAAGTTACACATCACTCCTGACGTATTGAGGTGCAACCCCTCTACGTAGCAAGGTACAACCCCTCTACGTAGTAAGGTGCCGCCTCTCACCTTGTACATGTTGGTTCGATCAAAACAACTCTATCTATCATTTTACCCTTTTGCCTCTGTCATTGGGATGGGTCGGCTTGTTCCTTGAGTGTGGAATGTACAAGTATGCAAATGTTCTGATATCTGGTGTTCAGTACCTTTTAGGTATGTCTCTTTTTGCAGCATCAGCCCTTTCCTTGCCAGCTTCTGTGAGCAGGGCCTGCCTCCGGCTCACAGCTTAACTTTGCTTTATGTTAGCAAAGTCTTGACCATTACTTTAGTTCAGGCCTTAGGCCTCATACCAGGCCTCTGATACCAAGGTTTATATCTCAGGGCCTCCTCTTACTACAAGATATATTAAGAACTGGGGAAACTTTTAGGAAAGGTGGAGTCTATAGAGGAAGGATGGGCTCTGCCAAAACCAAAATGGAACCAGATTGCTGGCACTTAAAATGAAAAAGGTTGTAGAGCAGTTTTTAAACTAAGGGCTAGGGGAAAGCCAACAAGTGCAAAGTAACATGTGGTTCAGACAGAGACATCCCTTAGGGGAGGAGCTAATAATGGAGATTCTCTATGTTCTCGTAAGGACGAGAGGATGGAAGATGATAAAATACAGGTAGGATCTGATCAGAAACAGTCAAATGAAAAAGAGCCCCATTCAATTACATCATGTAATGGCAGACAGCTTTAAAAGTGACATGTTACGAAGGATGAATATAAACAAATATAAACAAACAAACAACACAAGTATGTAGGGACAAAATTAGAAAGGCCAAGGCACAAAACGAGATCCAACTAGCTAGGGACATAAAAGGAAACAAGAAAACATTCTACAAATACATTAGAAGCAAGAGGAAGACCAAGGACAGAGTAGGCCTGTTACTCAATGAGGGGGGAAAGACAATAACAGAAAATGTGGAAATGGCAGAGGTGTTTAATGACTTATTTGTTTCAGTTTTCACCAAGAAGGTTGGTGGCGATTGGACGTCTAACATAGTGAATGGCAGTGAAAATGAGGTAGGATCAGAGTCTAAAATAGGGAAAGAACAAGTCAAAAATTACTTAGACGAGTTAGATGTCTTCAAACCACCAGGGGCTGATGAAATGCATCCTAGAATACTCAAGGAGCTGACTGAGGAGATATCTGAGCCATTAGCAATTATTTCTGAAAAGTCATGGAAGACAGGAGACATTCCAGAAGACTGGAAAAGGGCAAATATAGTGCCCATCTATAAAAAGGGAAATAAGGACAACCCGGGGAATTACAGACCAGTCAGCTTAACTTCTGTACCCGGAAAGATAATGGAGCAAATAATTAAGCAATCCATTTGCAAACACCTAGAAGATAATAAAGTGATAAGTAACAGTTAGCATGGATTTGTCAAGAACGAATCATGTCAAACCAACCTGATAGCTTTCTTTGACAGGGTAACAAGCTTTGTAGATGGGGCGAAGCAGTAGATGTGGTATATCTTGACTTTAGTAAGGCTTCTGATACTCTCTCGCATGACCTTCTCATAAACAAACTAGGGAAGTACAACCTAGATGGAGCTACTATAAGGTGGGTGCATAATTGGTTTCAAAATCATTCCCAGAGAGTAGTTATCAGTGGTTCACAGTCATGCTGGAAGGGCATAACGAGTGGGGTCCCGCAGCAGCCCAACACTGTAGCATTTAATTTAAAAAATGGGGACTACACAAAAATGAGGAAGTTAGTTAAACAGAAATTAAAAGGTACAGTGCCAAAAGGGAAATCCCTGCAAGCTGCATGGAAACTTTTAAAAGCCACCATTATAGAGGCTCAACTTAAATATATGCCCCAAATTAAAAAACATAAGAGACCCAAAAAAGTGCCACCATGGTTAAACAAAGTAAAAGAAGCAGTGAGAGACAAAAAAGCATCCTTTAAAAAGTGGAAGTTAAATCCTAGTCAGGAAAATAGAAAGGAGTATAAACTCTGGCAAATGAAGTGTAAAAATATAATTAGGAAGGCCAAAAAAGAATGTGGAGAACAGCTAGCCAAAGACTCAAAGTAATAGCAAAAAAAAAATGTAAGTACATCAGAAGCAGGAACCTGCTAAACAACCAGTGGGGCAACTGGACAATTGAGATGCTAAAGGAGCACTCAAGGACAATAAGGCCCTTGTGGAGAATCTAAATGAATTCTTTGCCTACTGGCTGAGAATGTGAGGGATATTCCCAAACCTGAGCCATTCTTTTTAGGTGACAAATCTGAGGAACTGTCCCAGATGGAGGTGTTATTAAAGGAGGTTTTGGAACAAATTGATAAACTAAACAGTAATACGTCACCAGGACCAGATGGTATTCACCCAAGAGTTCTGAAGGAACTCAAATTTCAGTGAAATTTCAGAACTACTAACTGTAGTTTGTAACCTATAATTTAAATCAGTTTCTGTACCACATGACTGGAGAAGAGCTAATGTGATGCCAATTTTTAAAAACAGAGGTGATCCCAGCAATTACAGGCCAGTAAACCTGACTTCAGTATCGGGCAAACTGGTTGAAACTATAATAAAGAATAAAATTGTCAGACACATAGATGAACATAATTTGTTGGGGAAGAGTCAACATGGTTTTTGTAAAGGGAAATCATGCCTCACCAATCTACTAGAATTCTTTGATCAACAAGCATGTGGACAAGGCGGATCCAGTGGATATAGTGTACTTAGATTTTCAGAAAGCCTTTGACAAGGTCCCACAACAAAGGCTCTTAAGCAAAGTAAGCTGTCATGGGATAAGAGGGAAGGTCCTCTCATGGATTGGTAACTGGTTAAAAGATAGGAAACAAAGGGTAGGAATAAATGGTCAGTTTTCAGAATGGAGAGAGGTAAATAGTGGTGTCCCCCAGGGCTCTGTACTGGGACCAGTCCTATTCAACATATTCATAAATGATCTGGAAAATGGGGTAAACAGTGAGGAGGCAAAATTTGCAGATGATACAAAACTACTCAAGATAGTTAAGTCCTAGTCAGACTGCAAAGAGCTACAAAAGGATCTCACAAAACTGGGTGACTGGGGCAACAAAATGACAGATGAAATTCATTGTTGATAAATGCAAAGTAATGCATATTGGAAACCATAATCCCAACTATACATATAAAATGATGGGATCTAAATTAGCTGTTACAACTCAAGAAAGAGATCTTGGAGTCATTGTGGATAGTTCTCTGAAAACATCCACTCGATGTGCAGCTTCAGTCAAAAAAGCGAACAGAATGTTGGGAATCATTAAGAAAGGGATAGATAATAAAACAGAAAATATATTGCCTCTGTATAAATCCATGGTACGCCCACATCTTGAATACTGCATGCAGATGTGGTCGCCCCATCTCCAAAAAGATATATTGGAATTGGAAAAGGTTCAGAAAAGGGTAACAAAAATTATTAGGGGTATCGAACGGCTGCCATGTGAGGAGAGATTAATAAGCCTGGGTCTTTTCAGCTTGGAAAAGAGACAGCTAAGGGGGGATATGATTGAGGTCTATAACATCATGACTGGTGTGGAAAAAGTAATTAAGGAAATGTTATTTACTCCTTCTCATAACATAAGAACTAGGGGTCACCACATGAAATTAATAGGCAGCAGGTTTAAAACAAACAAAAGGAAGTATATTTTCATACAATGCACAGAGCCCCACTGACTTCAAAGGGTCTCCCTATAGGTATAATTGAAGGATCAGGCCATTAAAGTTCTGTTTTGATCCATTTGTAAGTACATTTGTAATTTATTATCGAAAGGTATGTAATTTTCTGACTAAATGCCTCTATGAAGTAAAACTACATCTCACTGATAGCAGGGGTCCCAAGCCATGCCCTGCTGCCCCTCCCCCAGCAACAGCAGGGGTCCCAGGCCACGCCGCCACCCCACCCCAGAGCACCTGCAGCACCCCCCGGCCGCCCTCTGCCCTAGACCACCCAAGATTTACTCAGGGGCATATAATACAAGTCATAGAGAGGTCACAGGCAGGGAATTTTTGTTTATTGCCCATAATTTAAGATTCCTTAGCAAGAAAGTGGACTCTGTGCAGAGTGCAGGGAACAATTTCCAGATTAGATAAAACAGGTGCAGGCTTCTTGCCATATGGCAGCAGGGAGATCCTGGCTGCTGTAGTGTTCAGATTGCTTATTTGGTCTACCTCTGTCACCAGTCACTGCTCTTGAGAAAAAGACCATTGCTCCAGTACTGCTGTTGGATCAGTGCAGGCAGACCCTTGCCTCTGTGCAGCTCCACTGACTTTTGGCTCTGGGGATCCAGCCTGTTTGTGACAGCACCTTTGATATTCTCCCATTATTTCCATGACACTTAAGTGCTCATAAAAGTGAGCTGGCTATAGCAAGGCCTTTGCCCTTTTAACAAGTAAAAAAACATCCCACTAGCCCACTCTCTCTTTCCTCCTATATCAATCACACACACACCGTCACCCCCACCATACCCTTCCATTGCTTCCCTGCAATGCTCTGAACCCTCATGATACATCCATCCCACTTTCCCCATCACATATCCACCCTGCCTCCATCCCAGTGCTCCCCCACCATCCCCGCAGCAGTCCCCTACCATCCCCCAACAGCCCTGTGTTCCCCATCCATCCCAATAACCCACTGCTCACTCCAATGCCCCATCTATCTCCCGAAAACTCCCTATTCCCCACCAGTGCTCCATTCATTCCCCCAATGCCTCCTACTCCCCCACCATGCCCCACCCAACCCTCGCTCTCCCCAAGGCCTAACCTGTCCCCCCAATAATCCCCCACTCCCTCTATGCCCCACTCTCCTCCCCAACAGCCCCTCCTCTCTGCAACACCACACCTGCTCCTCTGACAGCCCCCGCTCTCCCCATAATACCCCACCTGCCCCAATAGCTCTCTGCTCGATCCAATGGCACACCTGTCCCCCGGACAGCCCCTGCTCTTCCAGCAACACCCCACACATCCCCGACAGCCCCCCCCCACTCTCCCCAACCCTCACAGCCCCTGCTCACCCCACATCCCACCCGTCCCCCACAGCCCCTCGCTCTTCCAGCAATACCCCACACTGTCCCTGACTGCCCCCCGCTCTCCCTAACCCCCGCTAGGGTGACCAGATGTCCCGATTTTATAGGGACAGTCCCGATTTTTGGGTCTTTTTCTTATATAGGATCCTATTACCCCCCACCCCATCCCGATTTTTCACACTTGCTGTCTGGTCACCCTAACCCCCGCCCCCCGACAGCCCCAAATCTCCCCAACCCCCCACCCGTCCCCAGACAGCCCCCGCTCTCCCCAACCCCCACAGCCCCACTCTCGGGAGACACCCCATCCCGTCTCTCTCACGCACACTCCGCGCCTTCGCTTCCTCCTTCCCACCCTCCCAGCCCCCGCCGCGGAGGGCGCAAGGCGGCGCTGCCGCCGCCTCTCAGCAGGGTCCCCCCGGGGCGGGCCCCGACTAGTTCCGCTTCCCTGGCCGGGGGGCGGGGCGCGGCGCTCCGAGCCGGGCTGGGCTGGGCCGGGCCGGGCCCCGCCTCCCGCGGCCCGGCTATATAGCGGCGGAGGGGCCGGGAGGCGCGGCTGGTGCCGCGCGCTGGGTGAGTGGCTGGGCCTGGGGAGCGGAGCCGGCCGGGGAGGCGCCGGTAGCCGGCTCCTCCTTTGCGCACGTGTCTGCCGCGGGGCCGGGGGCCTCACCGACTAACCCCTGCTGCGCTGCCCCTGTGCGCGGGCAGCGCTCAGCGCCCTCCCTGCTGGGGCCCGCGGGCGCCGCACCGCACAGCGACAGGCTGGTGCCTGGAGCCAGAGCTGCTCCAGCCGGCGCGATCCGCACCTGAGCCGCCATCCCGGCTGCGCCGGTGCCGCTGCAGCGCGGAGCCTGAGCAGCGGCCCGTCACGTGGTGAGAGCGGCGAGGGAGACGCGAGGAATAACCTTTGCAGCCTTTCTAATGAGCTGCCACCCCGTGAGCGAGAGTGAGGGTCATGCACACGCGGCTGCACGCCCGCTGTGCCTGCGGAGCTCGGTCCTAGACGCGATTTCCAGTACAGGCCATAGCATCTTTGGCAGTGACTTGTGCCAGTGAAGCTGATTCAGTTGACTTGACACAGTTCAACCCCGTTAGAGCTGGCCGGTGACTTACTGGGCAAATTTGGCCCCTTCTGTTTGTGACTTGTCCACAAAACAGCTTGCTTCCCGAAGTAATTCCTTGTTCGAAACTGCCTGGCTTCCACCGATAGTGCTTGGTCTGTAACTTACAAGCAGATCGTTGTATGTATTAGAAATTGGAGGTGTTTCAATTGAGTGTATAGGTCTGAGTGCCTAATTTGAGAGTGTCCCTCAGACTTGTGCTTCTGATGTAAATAGTGATGATTACAATTACCCAGTTTGCTTTCAGTGGGTATTCTGCAGCATTTGCTTAGAAATGTGTACAGGCTAGAATATTCATGGAAGATAGAGATGTGCACATAACTAGTAAAAGCTTTTTTTTAAAAAAAAAAAACTAAGCTGACCTAAGTCCCCATGTAGACAGTGCTAGCTCAATGGAAGAATTATTCTGTTGACCTAGCTACTGCCTCTTGGGGAGGTGGATTAGAACTCCTCCTGTCACTGTAATAAGTGTCTACCCTCCAGTGCTACAGTGGCACAGCTGATCTGGGGTAACATTTTAAATGGAGATATAGCCTAACACTCTCCCACCTTACCTTGAGACCACAAGCTCTGAAGGTAGATTCCTCCCTTTGTTTTATTCATGTAATGTGCATGAGTTGAATCTTTTTTTTTTTTTTTTTTTTAACTAAGATAGTGTAGGAAAGTTTATCACAGCTTCTGCAAGCCTAACCTTTTTTACCTAAATTGAAACAATAACACAGCCTCAGGTTTATGCTTCTGCTCCTCTCAAAGCTTGCATTCTGATAATGAAAAAAACAAGTTCATTCTTATTGGGGTGAAGAATAAGAGCCTTAGCCAAGAAATGGCACCTTTATGGCCCTTGAATTCAAATTCTACTTTGGTCATTGGCCTGCAGTGTCCTTGACAAGTCAAAAGTCATGCCCCGTCTTCCTGGTCTCTGAAGCGGGGCATTAGTACTTCTTTTGCAGGAGGGTCTTGTGGCTTAATCATTCAGTATTTGGAGAGTCCTTTGAGGTCCTTGGATGGAAGACACTCAGTTCTAGGCAACAGAATTGTTAAATGTTAATTTCCTGAAGATCTTACATGACTCCTAGATTTTTTTTGGATTTGCAGTCTGAATGAGTGATTGCTATTTTAACAATCTTTTGGTGATTTTTAGGGCACCAGTCATTTATTACTGCAAGTTCAGAGAAATCTATAAGATTATAAATGGTATCAATAAACCAGGATGGTCAATTATTTTTTTGTCAAGGTCCAAATTTCTTGGTCAAGCTACAGTGAAGGTCCAGACTCCAGAGAAATGAGGGGGGGGGAAAAGTAAATAAAAAGATTTCAGGGTCTGTTCAAAAGTGTCTGGCAGTCTGGATTTGGCCTGCAGTCTGCCTATTGACTACCTCTGCAATAAATGGGGTTTTAGATTTAATTACGTAATGTTAAATCTAGTGCTATGGCTGGGTACTTGTGTTGGTCAGGGTACTTAACTCTTTTATTTGAAAAACTCTTCCTTGTTTTGCCTTCACTTTCCCAGTTTGTGATAAATCTCATCAGCAGGATGGATTGGAAATGAGCATATATTCAGTTTGTGGCTTGGTATGGTTTCCTTTACATTTAGTGCAGTGTAGCAATAATGCAAGTTCCGCTGCAGTGAGAGACTCACTACTTCATAGTGATTCCTTTCATTCAGAGACTCTTTAGTCTCTTTGATTTTTTTTTTCTTTTGCTCTTCAACTAGATCAAAGGGGCTAAATCACAAAGTGCTTTGAGGACAGTAATGACCTTAATTTCAGGATAATTAAGTGTAACAATCTTGGAGCCTTTTTATCTTGAAATAACAGTAGCTAGTTAACTATGCTAATGGGAATAATACCTTTCAAATCTTTAAATATAATTCAGAAATACTGTATGTACTTGTAATGGCTGATTTTTTTTTTTTTTATCCCATTATATTCAGCCTAATACAAGCCAGACCTTTCTAAAATGGAAAGAATCAGCACTTTCATAAGTGTAAATATTTATTTGGCACACAATTTGTCAGCTGTCAAAATAATAAACAGGCATGTAGGAACAGACCTTTCAAAATGTTTCTTATAAACCCATGTCTGTTCATCACAGAACTTTAGAAAGGATGCAGTACAACTGTTCTTACACTCCCTTGTCTGAATTTATTCCTCCCTGCATGTTGAGTTGCTTTCCCCCTCCTTTTCTTTATCAGCTAGCCCCCAAAACACTTTGGATGAAATATTTATACAGTACATATTAGGAGTGTTTTAATTCTTCTGTAAATCTCCCCTTTACTTGAAAAAAATAAAAATTAATGTAAGGAAGGGAATACTCTGCTAGTACAACTGCTCACTCTCTTTGTATCTCATGTTTTAAAAGTACCATGCTGAATATATGGCTGGCAGTATCACTACCCCTGGATGTAGATCTTTGAATTTCGAACTTGTTTAAATCTTTAATATTTCGTTTTCTAACTTGGTTCTGTTGCCCAAAATGAATCCTTTCACCTCCTGAAATAGCCTTTGAATTGATCTGCAGATTTATTTTAATGAGGGGTGTTTTATTTGAAAACGTTGCCCTTGTAGGGTATTTATTGTGCCAACCACTTTCCTGAGAGACACAACCAAATAAAATCCACATTGGGCAGCATCCTGTAAATTAAATCTGTGGCTTCCATTAAAAAGACTTGTATTGGGAACACAAGACAACCAAACCTCTTTCCAGATATTTCCTACGTATTCCTGTCATCCTTTGTGATACTGATATCTGTCTGAGGTATTTATATGGCATCCACTCTAGTACCTGAGCTCTTCACAAACTTTAGTGCAGTTATCTTAATGCATCCCTCTGAAGTAAAAGGTACTATTCTTCCCATTTGTAAAATGGGGAAGTGAGGCCCAGAGGGACTAGATAATGTGCCCAACGTCACACAGGAAATCTTTAGTAGAGCAGGGAATTGAACCTGGGTTTCCAAGTACCAGGCTATGGCCCTAACCATTGGACCATCCTTTCTCTGCCATAGAATTCTTGATTTAAGAGAAGATGAATAGAAGTGGCTATATGGGCATAATGGGTGGTCGGCAGAAAGTAGTTTAGCTGAAATATGCAGGTTAACTGTAGTTCTAATGTTTTTTTTCTTTTCCATGTTAGGCATACATATCACGACACCTTATCTGTCATTGGAGATTTATTCCATAGCAGCCAATAAGCAAGGGTGAAACATGAGGACAAATCCCGCCATTCAAGCTGCCATCGACCTCACAGCAGGTGCAGCAGGTAATACTGGAGAGAACTCTCAGAAACTTTGAAAATAGAATCTGATACAAACAAGCTTGTGCTCTTAAAGTAAGTCTCCTCACATGTGTAAAGACATTAATCTGATTTAGCAATCAGCAGTCATTTAGCAGTAATGGTGATTTGTCATACTGGCACTGTTAATAATTGAAAATCTGTACAAGAGGCACATCTTCCACATTTGAAGAAAGATGTTGAGATGAAGGAGGGAACTAACTGACTAGCCCAGTGTTGCAAACATCTGATAGGTTAATATCACTCCACTGAAACCAATGCCAACAAGTAAATATGTAACTTCTTTCAGACTAATGATTTTCTAAGAGTAGGTCTGAGTACATCTAATGTGTATTTTCATGCCCACATGAGTTTCAAAATGTCAGTCACAAGTAAAGTTTTGCAATAAAAGCAAACACCATGTGCAAGCAAAGTGATTGAGATAATGCTTCAGTCCTAAAAACTCTCTCTAATTGAAAGGGGCAGAAAGCTATCTAAAGGGTTATCTCTTTAATCCACATTCAGAAAGTCTCTTTGGAAGATGAGGAAACATTATGGTATTCTGAATAATGTAACATAAGGTCAGCAGTTCACTCAAGTTGTTCTTCCACTTAGCCACAAATGAAAATATCAGTTTCTCATATCACCTAAAATATAGTTGGTAAGGATGAAACGTCAGGAGAAATAAATTAACTTTAAGTTGTTATACAAAGAGGATGGAAAATACATATCTATGTACAGTGCCTAACACTGCTGCTGGTGCTCTACTAATAACAAATTCATCACATTAGCCATCTAATCACATCTCTTGCATATTATAATACAGCTACTTCAGGGTATGTCTACACAGCAAAGAAAAAAACCCAGCTAGCTTCGAGCTCCAGCCTGAGCCCAGAAGTCTACACAGTAATTAAACAGCCCCACAGTCCAAGTCGGCTGGCATGGGTCCACCGTGGGTGTTTAGGTGCTGTGCAGATACAGAGTCAGTATTCGAGGAATGTTCCCTGTGTTTGTGCCATGGATCCAAGAGTATTAGCCATGACTCAAATGTTACAAGACACCTGTGATCCAGGGTCTAAATCCAGAGGTCAGTATGAAAGGTGGTGGCATGTGGAGGGAAGAGGGGGTGCAGCTACCATTATGGAGGGGTAACACCTCTAAAAGAAGGTTGCTGGAGTTTCTACCAGGCTACTGTCCCTTGACTCTGCCCAGGTATACTTGTTTTATATTGGCCTGTGGCTATTCGGTATGAGACAAATGTGAAGGTTTCCACCCAAAGGCCCATTTTGGCTGAGAGGGAGCCTTCTATTTATTTCCCGTTACCTCATCCCCATCCTAGAGCAGCCTATTTCTTCTGCCTTGCTTTTGGATCCTTATTGTAGCGATTCACAAGCAAGATCTGCCGCTGTCCCAAACAATAGAACAGTGAAATCACTTGTTTTGTTTTTGATTTTTTTGGTCCGTTTCACTGATACTTACAGGGTTGAAACAGCAGCAGTGCAAAAACTAACACCTCTAGTCAGCATCAGAGCAGTCAGTCTTCAGACTTGGGAAGATAACTTTGTGAATGAAAGCTAATACAGTGCCATCTTGGCTATCATGAGGGCTAGGAAACCTAGCTTTCATTTAAAGAGATGTGCCAAAGCTGATGGCATTTCTCCCCCTTCTCCCCTTCTTCCCCCAAATTACATCCACTATTCAGGGAAATCTGCCTGTTTTCTGTCAGTAAACAGGTAAGCAGTTTTAAAGGTAGATTATAGTTCTTTGCTCAATTTCCTCTTTTGGTTGCAACTCAAATATTAACTTCAAACAGGATGAAGAAGCGAAAGCCTTTAAACTTCTCAATCACTTTGTTACTTAAAATCCTTTATAAAGAGATTGCTCTTGCTTTGCTTACTCGATTAGCTTTATCATCCTCCTCCTTTGTTCTAATAGGCTGCTGTTAATCTTCCTTTCCTTCCTCATCTTCTACCGTTTTTAAAGATCTCCTTTATGTTTTCTCCCTCTTGCTGCAAGCTCACTGTGTACGCCTCGCTCTTGTTTTATGGTGGTTCCTGCTGTGCTCAGCTGGATCTCTGCCATTGAACAGAAGCTGACTTTACAGTGTACTAGGCTAGCAAACCAATTAACAGAAGATGTTGTAGGGATCCAATTATCCAGTCCCTTGTTAAGTGTGTGGCCATGCTTCAGATTTCTCTCTGGAGATGTCTTGCTTGGCTGCTGGGGTAACTTGGCCCTCTGGCCAAAACGAGTCCTTTTCTTCTGGGGTAAATAAATTCTAAACAAAAGTAAAAAGGTACTTTTACCTTCAGTCGGCCACAGTCCTGTGTAGGAAAGTGTGACACACAAGTCCTTCTCCTTGGTTGAATAGGACTTCGTCTCCCCTTATACCAAGGCCCAAGCTATCCTTGGCGTCTAAGTCTTTCCTGTTGGGTTTTCCTAGTTGCCATTGGTTGGCAAGGGTTTTCTAAAGTCTTTCAGCCCTTGCTCAAGAGGGAATTAACTTGGGCCTCTGCCCCTTATCTGAGGGCTCACAAATTCATTGCCCCTTGCAGGAATTCCTACACCACCTCCAACTCTGGGCTCTAGCCCTGGGACCCTGTACCAGCCATCCATTCTCAACTCTCAGTTCCTCGGCTTCAGATTCCTAATGCCATTTCCTATATTCACTTCTCTCCAGGGAAGCCTTCTTCTCCCTGGCCTCTTCCACCAGTCATCAGCCAAGCTACTTCCAGACAACATTTCTGGCTCCCTCTCAGTGAGGAGCCACCCCCGGTTTCTCTCCAGACTCTTCACTGCTCTTTCCCCACCCTCACCCTCATCCTAGACTGCCTCAGGGGGCTTCAACAGAGCCCATCACAGGCACCTGTCCCAGCTCTCTCAACAGGGAGCCACATCTGCCCTAGCCAGCTTCTGCTGTCCTTAGTTAATCCCTCCCTTAGTGAGTGCAGGAAGTGTCATATCCTGCTTCCAAGCCTGGTTAGTTGTGTAGCCTGCAATCACCTGACCTGGGTGGAAAATGAAGCAGCGTGGGAGCTCAGATTGGAGTTCCTCTGGCTCACCCTGTGACACAGGAGGAGCAGCAGCAGTATAATACAAACTGGCTCCACTCAGAGTTTTGGTACTAATGAGAATCACCCCTTCAAAACAAAATGTACCTTCTCCCTGCCTCAAAAACAACTAAAGGTGCTGGATTCACACATTCAGCTTCTTTAGTTTCTTGCACAATCTCTTCACATCATTCAGATCTACTCATCCTTCATCTGATGAGGTGACTGCCTAACACACACAGAATGTTAATTCCACTGGTAACTCTTATTTCACCATCTATTCAATATATGAATTGATGGCCTTGTGTTATGAACGAGTGTCTAAATGTTCTAAATCAAGCATTGATCTTTTTTCATTTGGTACTTCTGCAACTTAAAAAAAAAAATGTTGCAAGAGCCAATGTCATGGTGTCACCAAAGTTGATTGAGTTGGGCCTAATTATGCCCGTGATGAATTTGTCCCTCTCTGCATATTGCATGTTTTTTGTTTCCCACAAAACAGGCTTTCTTCATTATGTTGCATATTCTCTCACATGATCAGTAAGGGGCTGTTGAATGTTGATACTCTATTTCCTCAGGTGGGACTGCATGTGTGCTAACCGGCCAGCCCTTTGATACAGCTAAGGTGAAGATGCAGACATTTCCCAGCATGTATAAAGGACTCATTGAATGTATTGTGAAGACATATAAACAAGTTGGATTGCGAGGCTTCTATAAAGGGACCACTCCAGCACTTGTAGCCAACATAGCAGAAAACTCAGTCCTGTTCATGTGCTATGGGTTTTGCCAGCAGATTGTGAGGGGAGTTGTTGGATTAGACAGGAAAGCAAAACTGAGGTTAGTAACAGACATTGTAATCTCCAGAATATTGTACAACTAGCAGTCAAGAGTAAATACAAATGTGCTGTATTTTAAAATGAAGTGCAGTCTCTTTGCCATTATACGGGGTACCATTTTGTCACTGTGCAAGTTCTAACTTTATTACACAAGACCTTGTCTCAGCAATTGTGGTATATTTTTCGTAAGAACAGATGGCTGGTCTGTATGGGATAGTGTCCATTGCCAAAAAACCCAGATTGTGGGAAATGTGTTGGTTCTTTCAAATGTTTTGGGAGGGAGAAGAGAATTCCGTAAGCATCTTTCTTAAATCCCATGCTGTAGTATTTGTGAAGGAAAGGGGCTGAAACTACTGGAGCGTTGGCGGCTGTAACTCATGCATCACTAAGAGAGGCTGCATCTTCATCGTCCGTGCACTGCTCCATGGATGGATATCAATGATGGTTCGGGTGGTTTGTGAGATGACTTAGCACTGTCCCAACTATCCTTCCCTCCAGAGCAATGATTATGATGAATAGCATTCACTTATTCGCTGTAACTCAGTGTTCCGGCTTCACTAATTTGCCATCAAAAAGAGGCGGGGGGAGCTCTTGGTTGTGATTCTGAAAACTGTCTCCCCTTTAATACTTACAAGTTATTGAAAGTAAAACATGAAAAATCAATGTGTGGGTAAATGGTACCTTTCTTTCCTGTCAGGTTTTAGGAAATGAAGCCAGACACTTGTGGATCAAACTTTGGTTTAAGGATATGAGAACATGCTTAGCTTCAGGCAGTTAAAGACCAATTTTATTAGCTGCATTCCATCTGTATATACTGACAATTACCAGAATGAGAAGGTGAAGGAAACTTGCTTCTTTTTAGCCCCTACTGATGTAGTGTATTTAAATATTCTAGTCTTGCCCCATATCTCATCTCTGAACACCAGGTCAGTTTTCTCTTGGTGATAGTCGGCATCAGTTTAATATATAACTAGTCAGACTGGATTTTGAACTCACTAAAGAGAACACACTAACTATGAAGAAATTATGGGTTAATTGGAGAATAGATGAATATGTATGTTACCCCCAATGACCAATAACTAACGCTTCAAATTTTCTGTATCGTATATTTTTTTCTAAATATTCTCTAATAAAATTTAAATCTGATGGGACAGGTGACTAGAGCACATAATGATACCAAAGCCAAGTGCCTCCAACATCAAAGTGCATTTATCAATCAGCTTTTATTCCCTGGGGTGTTGTATTAAATACAGAATGGTAGTATTAACTTTACTGGTTGTGGCTGTTTTTTTTTTTTTTTTTTTTAAGGGTAAAGAGTGAGGATTTTAGTACTGAGCAGTACAGTGATAACAAAAAATTGTACAGGTTCAAACTCTCACCAGTCAGACATCTCCTTGAATTTTGCTCTTTTTTTTTTTTTTACATTTATAAGATGCCCCTATTACTATTATCTAGTTGCATTTACAGCCCAATCATAATACATTGTTAAAGACCACGCTAACTAATGTAATCCAAATAATGCACACCTCTGCCTTGCCAAACAAACTCCATTAGACAGCCCCTTGGAAAAAGCCTGGTTAAACAGAGGCCTTGCAGCATGCCCTGCAGATCAGCAAATTTTCTGTTGGACCAATGTGAAGGGATTGAATTCCAGACTTGAGGGCCATCAACCAAGTTTACTCTGTCCCCAGATGTACAATTCAAGAGGCTGTCCGCTTTAGTGTTCCAGCAGTCATAATCATCTCATTCTCTCTTGGAGGGAAACCTGAAGCGTAACGAACTGAGGTTAACTTGTGCTTTCTTACCCTCTGATCAGGTTTATATACCCTCCTACACAGGTATTTTGTGGTCTGTTTCCCAAAATAAACTTCTATGCTTCTAATTTAAGTTAATTTTTAAAAGTAGTTTTTACACACAGATGCACTTCAATTTACATGAAGTGATGGGGCTTATCTAGCCTGTGTGGCTAGATTAGCACTGTTTAGCTTTGAGACATGGTTATAGTATGGATATCACAGCAGCAAGAGGAAAAATGTGTTTTCCAGTTGAAAGTACATGTGCTAAAGAGGTCTGTTTAGAGTTTGTTAGGAATGGAAGGGGATAAGGATTTTTAGTCTTAAGTATTCCTACGTCCCCATCAACATAGTACCTAATCAACATAGTACCTAGGTGTCAAATTCCCTCAGTGATAAATGTTTGCTAAATTATGATCCTAAAATGTATTTGATTTAAACTAAAGAATGATTAACTGTAGACTGAAAGTTAGACATACATGCTCCCAATTTCATCTGTTTGCTACCCTAACTTACAACTTACAGAAAATAGACTCACTCTTCCTCCAAGTGTGCCTTATGTTTGCACATGTATGTAAATACAATGTATTTATTTCTTGAGCTTTCCTAATATACTGTGTACAATACCTGAAACATTAATTGAAAGGTCCTGTACACTGGGTTCATTGCCTCTGATTCCTATGTATGTAGCTAGTAAAATATACTAAGGAGGACTTCTCTGCATTAGGTATTTTTGCCTCAATATAGCTAGAACTGTGCTAGCCCTCGCTATTGACAGTGATACAATGCATAACTTCGCATTATTTCAGACTTGTAGCATCTCCCTTTTGAAGGTCTCAGATCACTTTCCAACCACTAATGTGTTAAGCTTTGCAACATCTGTGTGAGGTAGGCATTGTCCCTGTTCTGAGATAACAAAACTGAGATGAAGTTACTAGTCCCTTGCTGCAGGAAGTCTGTGGCAGAGCCAACACTAGAAAGATCTACTGATTCCCACTCTTCTGCTATGACCATTAAATCACCTTTGCCTTGCAAGAGACATAAAAACTCTAATGTGGTATCTTTTCAAGGGTGAAGTTACACAAGAGTCAGAAAACTGAGTTATGGTTTCCATACTAAAAGCCACACTGGATATGTAAAGAAAGTCAATCATGCAAAAATTAGGAATTGCTAAACTTTAAGTTGCCTGTGCAGATTTAATTTGGGTCCTGTGAACCATAAAGCAGAGGTACAGTCTTTAATTACATGATTACATACTTCCTATCCCCCTAGGATGCGTGCCTTATTCAGTGCACAGAAAGCATGATGCTCACAGAATGAGCAGCTATTCATTATTTTGTTTTATCCTCACTGTTCAATGTATGCCCCCCTGCCTTATTTATTGCATCTACTCAAACTCTGTTCTGAAGACAGAAGGTTCTCACGGACATTTCTATTGTCCTCTCCCCAAAATGTTATCAAAGCACTCACATACTATTTAATTAATCTTCACAACACCCCTGTGTGGCAAGAGGGTCGGATTATCCTCATGTCACTGGTGGGGAGCTGAGGCATAGAGGTATGATCAAAAGTATCCTCTAGTTTTGGGTGCCCAATTTGAATCACCTAGGATGTGATTTTTTTTTTTTCTTTCAAAGTATCTAGCATTATAATATTCGGAGCTCAGCTCCTCTTGACCTCTGTTGCAGCTGAGAGTGCTCAGCATTTCTAGAAGTCAGACCCAGAAAATGAGGAGAACGCAACTAGTGACCACTTAAGTGTCTTGCCCAGCATCACACATACAAACTCCGTGACAAAGCCAAGGATAGACGCGAGTTCTCCAGAGTCATATTGAACTGCCTTAACCATGAGACCATCCATTCTCTTCTTGCAATCTCCTGGCTCATTAACCACACACCTTCCTACTTCTGCAACAAATGAAGTAGGGGTCCTACATCAAACAGCCTCCGTCACTTGACAGCCCGGAGTCATCTCCAAAGCAGGGTGATCCTGTGCATTGAATGAGGCAGGAAACCTCGGGGGAAAAAATAGCATGTAATTAAAGGCTCTCATAATACAGAGGTACAAAGGAAGCTAAAATTTAAAATTCCCTGATAAAATTGGAAGCCTTTCATTCTATAGGCTGACTGTGGTATCCAAATCAAGATACTAGGGGTTAAGTCACTGTATTCCAAAGCCAGAAAAATCTCTTGTTGAAGTGAATTTAAACAGAAAACAGAGTTTTGGCTCAACTTTTGCAGTGAACTTGCTTCCTTAAATAATTCTCAGTTCCGCCATATACTCCTAGCTTAACAATAAATGAAATGATAAATACTACTTAAATACACTTGAATCTAGCATTGTTGGTTTTAAAGACATGTTTGTAGCATGTTAAAAATGCTCAGTACTACCCCTAAGGCACTTCTGCTCTTTTCATAGATTCAGAAAAAACTGCATCAGTGCATATTTAGAAAACAGAAAAATTCTGCTTAGGCAGCACTCTGACACTTACTACATAATTTAAGATACACTAGATAAGAGCAACATTAATATAGTCAAATTATACTCTCTCTTCCACTTTTCTAGGATCAAATGTTTTTCCATTCCTGGTTAGAGTACAAAGTAACCAATGCTCCAGTAGTGTTCAGTCAACAGGCTCATTGAGTGTCTAATAAAAGCCATAGATGAGCTAAATTATGAAGACACTGGCTTTCACAGTGTTTAAAAGTATTTGTGAAGATCCCAAATATAATGAACAGAGGTCCCAGCCTTTTAAATAGCTTAAAAATTACAATTTCTCATCATGAGACAGATGGATTTGGTGTCAGGGAAAACATGGAACTTTCAGATTTCTAAAGAATGTGAGAGGATTTTGCTATTTTTAAAGATCAAAATAAAATCCTTGCAGTAATGCACAGAAAACAAGAGATGGTAAACCCCTACTCCAGCACCTTCTTGCCAGGTAAAAGGACCAGAGTGGCATAAAAGGGCCCCAGAACCAACATTTGTAATGACAGGAGGATTTCTCCCAGTGCAGGGATTGTGGAAGACAGTTGTAAGATTGCCTTCAGAGGACCCCATCGCAAGCCCTTGTGTGGGAGAATGTTGGGGTCAGAGAGCCTGTGGAGGCTGCTGTAATTTACAGGCCGCTGGGAATCTGGGATTGTGTTACTCCAGGGGATTCCCCAGCTCTGGGAGCATCCCAAGATTGGGGGGGGACACAAAGGTGGCTGAAAGCCATCCCAAGCCTATCCCCCATGCCCACACCCTGTCTATGAGTTCTGTACTGCACCCCATTAGAGGCTCAGCAGAGCAGAGCAGCTCAACTCAGCCATGCTCTTTACATTGTACCCAATTTCTCTGCCATGTCACTCATCCAAACTCTGGAAGGAGGGAAGCATGCCTTAGATCATCCTGCTCATTTTGCTCCACCACAGAACTCCCACTTGCCGACACCAAAGTCTGAGGCTCTGTAGTGACATAATTTTAAACAAAAAAACAGTTACCTTTCCGTGACTACTGTTCTTTGAGCTGTGTTGCACATGTCCATTCCACTGCATGTGCTACAATTGTTAGAGCAGGAGATGTTCTCTGAGCGCATGATCCTTTGTTGATCACAGGACATGTTGGTGCCAGTTATCTTTATAAAGACACTGGTAAAGAAGCTGTGGCCTTGTGATACCATGGGTTAATGAAGCCATACAGTCTTGAATGTGAAATTACCAAAAGTCCCTTCAGGTTTTATTTGATTCATCTAATTGGTTGTGCTTTTTTGTCAGAGAAATGGGAAAGATTATAGTATACTTACATTTATATAGCTGTTAAAGGAGAAGAATTTATTTGAGTTATATATGAAGATGGCTGGAGCTAGGTATTAAGTTGGTCACCTCTTTTAAATGATTGCTTTTCCTTTTTTGCACTCCTGTTCAGTTTTTCTTTATTTGATAAAGCTTTCAGGAAATAGACGGGTGCTCTTGCAGTAGGCTACCATGTGACTGAAGAGTATCAAGTATCATCTGTAGTTTCTTTGTTACAGTGATCTTCAGAATGCAGCTGCAGGCTCTTTTGCTTCTGCATTTGCTGCCTTGGTCCTATGTCCCACAGAGCTGGTGAAGTGTCGGTTGCAGACCATGCATGAAATGCAATTATCTGGAAAGATAATACAAGGACACAAGTAAGTATGTAACTTGCTCAATACCACTGAAATCTGTTGATGTTATGCCTATTTTAAAAGTCCATCCTAGCACACTTAAGGTCTAGCTCAGGGGTCGGCAACCTATGGCACGCGTGCCAAAGATGGCACGCAAGCCGATTTTTAATGGCATGCTGCTGCCTGCCAGAGTCCCGGCAGGCAGCAGCGTGCCATTAAAAATCCTGCCCAGCCTGGCCCGCTCTTCTCCGCCCTCCGCCCCCTGCGGGGGCAGGGGGCAGAAGCTTGGTCCTGCCGGCTCCCCTGCCTCTTCCCATAGTGTGCTGGGTTCCTGCCCCTCCTCCACCTCTCCGTCCGTCCCTCCCTGCCCAATGATCAGCTGATGGCCCTTGTGAGGGAGGGGGTCGGGAAGGAGCAGAGTCAGCGTGCTCGCTGCTCCCAGCGGAGGCAGAGAAGAAGCGGGGGCATGGCCTTGGGGAAAGGGGGGATGGAATAGGGGCATATCCCCTCCAGCCCCCTGCCCTAACGCCCCCCCTCACACACACCCAGCCCTCTGCCCTGAGCCCCGCAGACCTCCCAGGCCCGTGCCCTGAACCCTGTGCCCCTCACACCCCTCAGGCCCCTGTCCTGAGCCCTGTACCCCCCTCATACACACCCAGCCCTCTGCTTGTCTCCTTCACTCCCCCACAACCCCAGCCCTGACTCTGGCACCCCCACACCTACCCCCCCCCCCCCCCCCCCCGCCCTGACACCTGCACCCCCCTCACATGCCCCAGCCCTCTGCCTTGATTCTTGCACCCTCCACATGCGCAGCCCCCCACATCCCATGCACACCCCACATCCTGACTCTTGCACCTCCCCACATCCCCCCCAAGCACCAAACAGGAGCTCCTGCACCCCCCCAAATTCCCACCTACACCCCTCGCACCAAATGGGAGCTGCCCAGGTAAGTGCCCCACACCCAACCTCCTGCTCCAACCCTGAGCCCCCTCCCTCATTCTAGCTCCTAGCCAGACCCTTCACCCCCAGCCCTGTGCTCTGTGCACTCCCACCCTCAGCTCAGTGCAGAAAGAGGAAGAGAACGGGCCAGAACCAGGGAGAAGGTAGGTACTCACTGTATGTGGACAGAGCTGCTTAGCCCACTGCCGGTCTGGGGTCCCGGCCGCCGGCTCCACACAGCCCGCTGCCGGCCTAGGTGAACAGAACCCCAGACCAGCAGCGGGCTGAGCAGGCCGGCGGCATAAGATCAACATTTTAATTTAATTTTAACTGAAGCTTCTTAAACATTTTGAAAACCTTGTTTATTTTACAATATAACAATAGTTTAATTATATAATATATAGACTTATAGCGAGAGACCTTCTAAAAACATTAAAATGTATTACCGGCACGCGAAACCTTAAATTAAAGCGAATAAATGAAGACTCGGCACACCACTTCTGAAAGGTTGCCGACTCCAGTCTAGCTTGTACTGTGCTATTAATTGCACAAAGGGTGTGCTACTGACTGTCAAAATACATTCCTGGGGAATACTAACTTAAGGTATGTCTTCACTGCAGAGTTAACGCAGGCTGTTACTCAAGTGTTTCCCTTAACTCCCCTACCGCCTTCCCTCGCCCTGTCCACACAAACAGCCCCCTGACCTGAGTTTAGTGGTGCTTTCTAGCTGGTTCATCTGGGGCTGTAGGCTAAAACCCAAGTGAGGCTTTCACTCAGGCTAGTAACCTCCTCGCTTTGCAATGAGGATATGTGGTAAGTCACTTGATTCATAGACTCTAGGACTGGAAGGGACCTCAAGAGGTCATCAAGTCCAGTCCTCTGCCCTCATGGCAGGACCAAATACTGTCTAGACCATCCCTGATAGACATTTATCTAATTCTAAGCTACTCTTAAATATCACCAGAGATGGAGATTCCACAACCTCCCTAGGCAGTTTATTCCAATGTTTAACCACCCAGACAGTTAAGAACTTTTTCCTAATGTCCAACCTAAACTGCAGCAAGGGAGGTTTAAGCCCATTGCTTTTTGTTCTATCCTTAGAGGGTGAGATGAACAAGTTTTCTTCCACCTCCTTATGGCACCCTTTTAGATACCTGAAAACTGCTGCTATGTCCCCTCTCAATCTTCTCTTTTCCAAACTAAACAAACCCAATTCTTTCAGCCTTCCTTCATAGATCATGTTCTCTAGACCTTTAATCATTCTTGTTGCTCTTCTCTGGACCCTCTCCAATTTCTCCACATCTTTCTTGAAATGCAGTGTCCAGAACTGCACACAATACTCCAGCTGAGGCCTAACCAGCGCAGAGTAGAGCGTAAGAATGACTTCTCATGTCTTGCTCACAACACACCTGTTAATGCATCACAGAATCACGTTTGCTTTTTTTGCAACAGCATCACACTGTTGACTCATATTTAGCTTGTGGTCCACTATAACCCCTAGATCCCTTTCTGCCATACTCCTTCCTAGACAGTCTCTTCCCATTCTGTATGTGTGAAACTGATCGTTCCTTCCTAAGTGGAGCACTTTGCATTTGTCTTTATTAAATTTCATCCTGTTTACCTCAGACCATTTCTCCAATTTGTCCACATCATTTTGAATTTTGACCCTATCCTCCAAAGCAGTTGCAATCCCTCCCAGTTTGGTATCATCCGCAAACTTAATAAGCGTACTTTCTATGCCAATATCTAAGTCGTTGATGAAAATATTGAACAGAGCCAGTCCCAAAACAGACCGCTGCTGAACCCCACTCGTTATGCCTTTCCAGCAGGATTGGGAACCATTAATAACAACTCTCTGAGTACGGTTATCCAGCCAGTTATGCACCCACCTTATAGTAGCCCCATCTAAGTTGTATTTGCCTAGTTTATCGATAAGAATATCATGCGAGACCGTATCAAATGCCTTACTAAAGTCTAGGTATACCACATCCACTGCTTCTCTCTTATCCACAAGACTCGTTATCCTATCAAAGTGGCCGTGGTCCTCCACTCCATTCCCACAGTTCCCTGTGTGGTGCTCAGAAGGACAGACAAATTCTCTCACAATTCATTGGGAAAGAATCAGACCAGCTCAGCTTACTGCAGCACAAAGAACCATGAGGATGCCAGAACCAGGGTAGGGCTTTGTAGTGTGGCTGCTCACACCTGAGCTAAACTAACCCAGGTGCTCACACTTGGGTGCCAATCACCTGGGTTAACCCTGTAGCAAAGACATATCCTTAATTGCTATCCCTGCTCCTGTCTGAGGTCTGTGGAAAAAACAAATGATTGGAGCCAGGAATTCTTCAGTTTTAATTCTTGCCTTGCAGTTGATTCAAAATTTGACCTCTGTTTCCCCATCTGTAAAATGGAGGTAATGTTTAAGATACTTACTCATAGGATGTTGCAGATCAATATGTGTAAAGTGCTAAGTATCATTAATTGTTTCAACCCCTCTATCAGTACAGTTTGGTCAGTAGTGAAAAGTGTTATTCAAAAGGATGGCCCACTCGGGTTCTACCATGGTCTGTCAAGCACTTTACTTCGGGAAGTCCCAGGTTATTTCTTCTTCTTTGGAGGCTATGAACTGAGTCGGACATTTTTTGCAGCGGAGAGACCAAAAGATCAACTAGGTATGTGCCAGCTTGTGGGTATGTGGAAAAGGTAGTCTCTCACTACAGAAAGTAGCATACTTCTATTCTCAAAATCTCTCCTGCAATGCTAATTATACCTTATGCACTTGCTGTATATCTGCAGCCAAAAAATTGTGGTCCTGTAGAATAGCGATGTGGGAGCAAAACCAATACTATTCCTGTTTATGGGTGGTAAAGAACTGCTCACGCCAACCATTTTCAGATTTGTCATGCATCATCTTGCTTTTGTACACTTATTTAGCTGATGTATGAGTTACCTGATCAGGAGAGGATAATTGTACAAAAACTGTTGAATGTTCAATACTCCACGATGCACCACCGAACTGTTTATTGCAGCAAAGTTGTTCACTAGTTGTGCATCTTTTAAGGGATCTGAAACTTTTCCTTTGCACGGTGTTCAGTGCGTGTGTCACAGATGTTTCACACACACACACACACACACACACACACACACACACACACACACACACACACACACACACACACACACACCACTGCATTAAAAGAACATTAATGTTGCAAAGTCAAGCACTCAAAAGTTAGGAAATGGCAGAATTGTCAGTGCAACATTACATTTGGTTTCCAGAAAAAAAAATCAGCTTGAGGTAGACACTGGGTATTTAAAACTTTAGCCCAAACAGTTTGGCAAATTATAAGCAACTGAAAACAGAGTCTTATAATGGGAAATGTTGGGCAACCTCAATAATAGGCAGTTCTGTAAGCCCTATTTATAGTATGTAAGGGCTATCTGGTTGTTTAGGATTCAGACGTTAGTATTGCAGAATGTGAAATGTAATATTCTGTATCATTTCAGTATGAACACAAACTCTTGCATTCCTTATTTTGGACAAATGCTCTTTCCATGCTTTGAAGTGTTAGCCTCTGTTTGCCAGAAGCTGGGAATGGATGACAGAGGATGGATCACTTGAGGATTACCTGTTCTGTTCATTCCCTCTGGGGCACCTGGGACTGGCCACTGTTGGAGGACAGGATACTGAGCTAGTTGGACCTTTGGTCTGACCCAGTATGGCCGTTCTTATGTTCTAACTTCATATGCAGTTTCAAAGAGGGATATTGAAGATAGGAAACCATTGGGTCTCTCTGGCTATTAAAATGCAAGATACCAGCCTTTGAAGGGACTTGGCATCAGTAGTTTGCTTTTTAGTAGTTAAAAGTGCTTGCTTTTTCTAGCTACTATTGTTATCAAATTTTCATAAAAATCTGATCATGAAAGCAAAATGTGGTTGCATTCTGAAAGTTGACTGGGTTTGTAACAATGCTGTCTCACTCAATAGACATTCCCCTGTGTATATTCAGAGTCATAACTGCTGGCTTTACTCAAGAAATTTTTACAACCTTTTTACTTGTGATAGCGCTGCAGAGCCAATCCAGCAATGGCAGCAGGAGTGAGATATTTTGTCTTAAGTATTAATTAAATTCTGACACCTTTTTTTTTTTTTTCTTGTCATGGCCTGAACCATACATTCCAGGGTGAACTTCAAGGCCTGGCAGGCGAGTTGCACTTCTGAACTAAGAATATTTAAATTTAGAAGGAAGTGAGAGAGCATAAAGGTATCTCTTTCCCTATGTTACAAAATATTTTAAAGAAACCTGCTTTCCTAAACCAGACTTTGTGTTGAAGGTTTGTCTACGTAGTAAAATTTTTAAACTCTTATTCTAAATGTGCTCGTGGAAGTAGGAGGCTGGACTCTTTAGAAATCCACAACCACTTTATTTAATCTTATACCTATGATACAGTGCAAGCTTATCACACAGAAAAACTGCCACCTCCTCAAACTCTGTGCATTCCTTGTTTTCACATTACTCTAAAATAGAACACCATAAAATTTGAGGGATAGTTTGCACAGTGTATAAAAGCTTATTTCATGTTTTTAGGGCCTATTCCTTTGATGGTGAGTGGTGGTTTTGGAGGCATCTGCTTGTGGATTGCTGTTTATCCTGTGGACTGTGTCAAATCTAGAATTCAGGTTCTTTCCATGTCTGGAAAACAGGCAGGCTTCATGGGAACATTTGCAAATATTTTGCGAAATGAAGGTAAGCATGTCCAATACAAACTGAATCTGCAGGCTCATATGTAAAAACTTTTTACTCCAGTATGGAAAATCTATTCTGAAACCTAATCTGTTAAAAAATTATGGGAAATTAATTATGCTACTTCCTTTTCTGTAGACCACAAATTACTATTCTTGTGAAATTCTCCCATCGCCACCTTTAGAGACCCGCAAAATGATGTTACTAAAAAATCTTGATGCTAACAATAATACAGAAACTAGTTTCACAGATTCAGGCTTAATGCATCAACTACACTCAGTTGTACTTCAGAGGGCAATCACTGAGTGCTTACTGTAGTAGTCTCAGACGCCATCCGATGGTGCAGGGACATCTACATGGAGCACATCACCGGCCACCGACAGTACCAGGAGGCGTGAGCAAGACTGACATCGTTCTCCCACTACGAGAAAGAGACCAAGTGACCTTCTCCATTGGATCATATGAACTGGAACCATAAACTCCCTGAACATTAAATCTCACCAAATGAGGGTCAATCCATCCTCATCATAATATCCACTCATTATTATCCACACCCGAACATAGCCACTTCATACCCTCATATCTCAATGTCTGTACTTTGACCCATCAACCTTTTACCCCCAATCGGGGACATTGCAGATTATGTATTCCTCATGCCACCTTATCTTAAACCAAACTTTGCACCCTCGATAATCTATATGTTATTCCCTGATAACCAGAAACTTCTATGCTCAAACTCTGTTCACTATTTTTTTTTAATATCTTACCTGTTAAAGACAGATGAGTAAATTCACCCTACTGCCCTGCAATGTCTAACTTGTAATTTAAACATTGAAACTCCAAACAGGTACTAGAAATAGATTCTCCACAAATTTGATTTATCTATGTTTGAAGAATTTATAAGAAACAGTAACTTATACATTTATAAAAGATGCTCAGTTGACTAGGAAAGTAGAAATTGCCGTACTGGATCAGATCCAAGGTCCCTCAGGTCCGGGATAGTGTATCTGACAGTGGCTAGCACCAGATGCTTCAGAGAAAGGTATTAGAATCCTGCAGCAGGAAGATATGGGGCCAGCTGTCCCCCACATTAGGTCTTTTCCGAATCTCTAATAGTTAGACAGCCTGAAGCCCAAGGTTTAAGATCCCTTCCAAAATTTTATTACGACGACTCTGGATATTTATCCATATAGCTGTCCAGTCTCCTCTTGAATCTTGAGTTGTTGGCCTCAACAATGTCCTGTCTCAATGATCAGAGGGGTAGCCATGTTAGTCTGAATCTGTAAAAAGCAACAGAGGGTCCTGTGGCACCTTTAAGACTCTCAGAAGTATTGGGAGCATAAGCTTTCATGGGTAAGAACCTCACTTCTTCAGATGCTTCCTGATTCTTCTAATTAGTATCATTATTTTAAGTTCCTCTGCATGACTTCTAGAGAGTAGAGCACCAGAACTATTGCTGGTTAGTCTTTAAAAGTTTAATGTGCACATTTCTAATCAGTTCATGTTTCATTTTGCAGGAGTATTTGCCTTGTATTCTGGACTAAAACCTACTTTGATTCGTGCATTCCCAGCCAATGGTGCACTGTTCCTTGCCTATGAGTACAGCCGCAAGATGATGATGGAACAAGTTGACATGTACTGAAATCTTCCAGCAGCAGGTTTAGGTTAACCTTTTTAAAAAGAACTGTAGGGCTTGAATGGGTACAAAATCAATAGCATGACATCAGAGAAACTCAGTCAATTTAGGATTTAAAAAAAATCTTTTTAAAGTAAACGGATTTTGTAGACCTTGTGTGTGTTTTTACAGCGTTTTTTTGTTTTGTTTTTTAAGGGAGGATGGAGACGTTAATGTTCTTTCCACCTATTGTGCTGCTCAAGAGATGTAATTATGTTGCCCTGATGGAAGCGGTACTCAGTGTAAAAGGGTAGTGATCTTTCAGTTAAGAGAGTTAATCTCAAATTTTAAAAAATCTAGTTCTGGAACAGCCCTGGTACAAGAAGTCTGAATTTCCCTTTTTCACTGTTAGCAAACACAACTGACTCAAGGCCACACGGCACTGGTGCATTAGTAAAGTAGTGCTACTCTTTTCATTATCAGTTTTAGGGTTGTCTATGCAGGGAGTGACTCTTGAATAGTTTCATCTGTGGATGCTCTTTATTCTGGAATAAATCTCATTCCAAATTATTTTAATCCACTTTAGACAGCCTATTAGGAATAGTTAATCTGCTCTAAATTCACACCGTATGTTATTCTGGATTCACTTTCATGTGTAGGTGAGCCCTTAGAGAGAGTATTCAATGGAAACAGCAAGCTGCTTGCATGTTATAGCTGTTTCACCTCTTTGTAAGAGAGTGTTCAAGTACTTCAAGAAACAAGTCGTCTAATACACAAGGAAAGGTAGAAGAGGGAGGTTTAGTTTCCTGAAGTATTTAGTTTAAGCAATGCATGGCTAATACTTACACTGTTTTAATAGCGTTAAAATTGTACAAATTCATAAACTCTGCCATCAATAGTTTCACCAGTAATGTGAAAACATTAAAGTCACTGGAGCAGATTGGGTCTTGCAAGCCTAATACCGCATTTCTCTCTTCCCCGCCCCCCCCACCTTCTTCCCCTGCCACGCCCCTTCCCTTTCAGTTTTAACTGCTATCTCTAGGTAGCCTCCTTCTATAGGTTTGCAAGCAGGGTATGTCCGGTACTAGCTACCATCTTTGATGCTTTTAGGAAAGGGTCTACTTGTAGATGTCTAATAGTGTTTCTCAAACAGGGGTACATACATGTACCCCCTGGAAGACCTCTGTGTATCCCCAGGGGTAATCAGCTTATTTAGATATTTGCCTAGTTTTACAACAGGCTACATAGAAAGCACTAGTGAAGTCAGTACCAACTAAAATTTTATACAGTGACTTGTTTATACTGCTCTATATACTATACACTGAACTGGAAGTACAATATTTATATTCCAATTGATTTTTATATTATATGGTAAAGGAGAAAGTCAGCAATTTTTCAGTAATAAAGTGACAGACATTTTTGTATTTTTCGGTCTGATTTTGTAAGCAAGTAGTTTTTAAGAGAGGTGAAATGTGGGGGTACACAAGACAAATCAGACTCCTGAAAGGGGCACAATAGTCTGGAAAAGTTGAGAGCCACTGGTTTAATATACACATCACAATATGTAGGCCCAATAGGTTGCCAGCAGGGTTGTGTCTTATTACTACTCATCTTAGACAAGGGAATGTCCAGAGAACCCAAATGCCTACAGTAATACCAACTACCCCTTGATCTCTTTCATATGTCCGGGGGGCCTGAGTTGCACCTTGTCACCTCAATACCCATTGTTGCTACTACTCATATTACCTGAACCAAGTGAGAAGAAAGTTCACGTATTGTGCAATGACCAAGAACAATCAGTGCAATCACTACCCATTGGCCTCTTTCATGGTCATCTTATAAAATAATCTAGGTTAACAGCAGCCTTCAGTGGTCACATCCCTATGTTGAAAGGGCAGAAAGCCAAAAAAGAGTAGAAGGCCAGCATAAGTTTTAATTGGTAGATGGATTTGAAAAAAAACAACAACAAACCCTTGAGCGTCAGGCCATAGAAACTAGTAGGAAGAAGACCAAAACTGTGTGGGGATACAGTTTGGGCCAGGGGTGCACAAATTTCTTGGCCTGAGGGCCACATCAGGGTGGGGAAATTGTATACAGGGCCATGAATGTGGGGTTGGGGTAGGGGAGGGAGTGCAGGATGTGGGAGGGGCTCAAGGCAAGGGGTTGGTGTGTAGGGTGTGGCAGTGGGTGTGGAGTGCAGGAGGGGGCTCAGGGCAGGGGGTTGGGGTGAAGGAGGGGTGTGGCAGGGGGCTCAAGGCAGGGAATTGGGGTGGGGGGTTCAGGTTCTAGCCTAGCGCTTTTTACCTCGAGGGGCTCTGGGGTGGTAGCGGTGTGTAGCAGGGCTAAGGCAGGCTCCCTGCCTTCCCTGGCCCCGCACCACTCCCCAAAGTAGCCAGCATGTCTGGCAGTGGTTCCTGGGGTTGGGGTGGGGTGGGGCAGGTAGCTCTGCCATGCACTGCCTTTGCCTGGGGGTACCACCCCTGAAGCTCCCATTGGCCTGCTCCATACTTTGATCACAATGATGGTTGGAGGAATAGTAATACTTCAGCCATCATAATCCAAAAGGAACAAGATTTGGGGCCAGATGCAGTGGGTCAGGGAAGGAAGTAGATACCCTTAAATATTTGCTTCCATTCTGGAAGTCAGATTCTTTGAGGCTATGGCCTTAAAATAGCTGCCAGTCAGCTTTTGTGTTTACCAAAGGGGAATGCTTTAGCCACCTTGTCATTGAAGCCTTTTTAAAATGCTCATGGACACACACATTTTGGCTAGAGTGAGGGTAGCTATAGCCCAGGGGTGGGCAAACTACAGCCCGCTGGCCAAATCCAGCCCACAAGCCATTTTAAGCTGGCCCGTGAGCTGTACCACCTGGCTCGGCCCTGCTCCATCAAGGGGGCTGCACCACACGGCTCGGCCCCCACTCCAGCTCCTACACACTCCAATGGGAGCTGCAGGGGCAGTGCCTGTGGATGGGACAGTGTGCAGAGCTGCCTGGCCATGCCTCTGCATAGGAGCTGGAGAAGGGACATGCCACTGCTTCCAAGAGCCACTTGAGGTAAGCGGTGCTCAGAGCCTGCCTCCCTTGAGTGTCTCCCCAACCCCCTACCCCAGCCCTAATCCCCCCCTCCTCTCCAAACTCTTCAATCCCAGCCCACAGCACCCTCCTGCACCCCAAACCTCTCATCCCTATCCCCACCCCCCCTCTGAACCCCTCAGTCCCAGCCCAGAGCATCCTCCTACACCCCAAACTCTTCATTCCAAGCCCTATCCCAGAGCCTGCACCCCCTCCCACACCAACCCCAATTTTGTGAGCATTCATGGTCCACCATACAATTTCTATTCCGTGATGTGGCCGTTGGGCCAAAAAGGTTGCCCACCCCTGTTATAGCCGATCTTGGTGATAGTACTGCTTCTTAGTGGGGGATGAGTGTTTACCAGTGCAAGGCATTCCTTCCTCTCCTCTGGTCCTAGGCATAGTTCAGGCAAGTCTTCCCTTTGCACCCTCTCACAAGAAAGAGCACCCTGGGAAGTAAAGTGAAGCTTTTATTTATTTTTTTATTTTTTATTTAAAATAGTGTTATGCTCTGATGTAACAAAAGATAGTTCAGTGGTACTTGGAGTCAGTTAATCTCTTGCATAGTACATATAGGAATAATGTCAAACCCTAAAAATGGTACAAAGGTTACAAGATATGTCAAATCTTTTACATTTTAATTTGAAAAAATAGTAATAGGACTGCAGGGTAAGTACTGAAAGCTGGGTTGGTAGAGTCTAGGTTAATTGTCTAGCAGTTGGAAAAATGAAAATAGGATTTAATTCAGGGTCAGTAATTGTCTTGTATTTTTTTTGTTTTTTTTTTAAACTTCAGCTGTATTTGCAATACTTGATGTAAATCAAGCCCTGAGTGTAGCAGAAGCAGGATTTTCAAAAACTTTACTACAGTCAAGTTACTGAAGTTGACACTAAGCGATTTCAAAGCATGTTTTCAGTTGGCCTAATACAAAGTCATGCACTACCACTTACATTTAACAGTATGAATACTGCAGCTGTTTCAACTCTGTACCTGTATTTAGTCATACATAATTCCTTTGGGCTTCATCTTCCTGAATATTCTAGCAGTAGTGTTGCCAACTATTCATGGAAATAAAATTAGATTAATTTTACAAATGCTCATAGTGGAGACCTGGCTAAGTTACTTATGCAGTCAGTGAAACAAATATACTCAAGAGCCCTGTGTCTAATCCATACAGCTCAAATTAAAAACTTAGTGACAAATCCTTAGTCTACCTTTGGGTTTCTAGTGAATAATTGAGAAAAATATTTTCTAGGCTAAATTTAAGTAGAGGCAAAGACTTGTGAAGTTTCCCAGCTCTTCTACAATTCAGTTAAAGTAATAAGGCAAAAATACCCCTAAACATCTGTGCAGTGCTCATGCTTAGTTTAATTTGGGTGAACATGATATGAGAGAATGTACACTGGCTGGTAAGGAAAGTCATATCTGGAAGGTAGTTGTCCCCCTATTACAAGTAGTCCTTGTGTCACTGGCACTAGGGACAAAGTTGATTTTAAAAGTGAATTACAAGTTTGTCAAAATAAGCACGGTTTGAGTTAACATCCATAGCTGAACACCACTTAAAGTAGATTTTAAAATATTAAGAGCAGAGATTAGTAGGATTTACTGCAGCTAGGTTAAATTTCAGTTATATAAGGCAGTTTTACTTTCAAAGTAGCCAACAAATGTTTTAGTTCTATTTACTATTGGTGTTTTCAGGAGAAGAACCTGTTACAAAAACAGTTTCTCTCTTCTGGGTAGGAAAGATTCAGAAGCAGTTGGACATTCTACAAGGTACTTTAAGCTGTGAGCGAAACCAGATTCTGAAGCCTTAGTAAAGTGAAAGACTACTCTTGGCTTGTAATACTGACAGACTGCTACCCTTTCCTCCTTTCTCCCCCCCTACACACATTCCTTTTTAAGGTCTCTCTAACATTGATGATTGTATGCACAGTTTGGGTTTCAGGCATGGCTGGGAGGCACTTTAAGTGTGTCTTCCAGATGGTGGTGGTCTTTGACAATTTTACTTGCTACTTCCATTTTCAGTAAGTATTAAAAGCTGCTTTTCAAATTGAAAAAAAAATATGATCTACTCTTTTGACCAAAACAGTAGTTACCTATCTTAAGTATGGCTTCCCTGGATTCTAGACAAGCCAGAGCCTTACATGTAGCAAATTGTAAAGTCATTTAAATAGCCATTATACTACTAAGCTTCATGTAGCACCCATCACTGCAGCCTGATTTGAGAAAGCTCAAATAATCCTCAACTTTGTGAAGTAACTAAAAATGGCATCACTGAGCACTGTGTGCATCTGACTGCTACGTCAGGTTTGTTCACTTTGCAAGTAAAGATGGCTTATTGCAATTGCCAGCATGGTAAAGTCAGCTGAGATTGGAAGTCAGGTAGGTTTGGCTCCTGCACCACTGAGGAGATTCTGCAGGCTAGCTTTTCCACTTGGCTCTCTGTGGGACTTCAGTGTATTTGTACAGGCAAGAGGGCTATGCCCTTCCTCAAATTAATAGAGCTCAACTCACTTTCCAATCACTATATGGGTTCTGTAGTGTTACAGGAGTCTGAACACCACCACTAACATTAGCAGTTATGACAGCAAGTGTTTAAAGTAGTTTAGTCTAGTTACTGTTCAAAGTAGAGCTGCCCTGCAAGACAAACAGTGGAGTTAGACCGTCATCCTTAGTACAGCTCTAACTACCAACAACCACCTAGTACTACATTTTCTATATTATGGCTTTGACTTCATGACATACTAAGGCCTAAGAGGTTTTATAGTTGTGGGGTGTCTGCAGAGAACTTCTGAAAGTGTTTTTCCCCTTTCTCAAAAAAACCCCTGTCACAATTTAACATGTAGAAGCTACAGCTACCTCATTGCCCACAAGATCCAACTAGTGGCTGAATGTGACTTTTGAGTTATAAATGTGAATAAAGTTCTTTGAAGTTAATTGCAGTGTGGTGAGTTATTGCTCAAGGGTACAGGAAAGTATTGGAGAACACAAATGATTCTTTTTACTCCTACATGTAACCAAGATCATTCTGGCTGCCACTACACCTAGAACAGTTTAGCATAAGCTGTGATCACAAAATCAGAATAGAGAAGAATCCATTTCCCTGGCTAGTAAGTGTCAGACTACTAAAAATCTAAACCACATTAGTTCTAGAGTTTATGAAAGCAAATTTATCCCCTAGATTGCTGTAATGTCCAGTGTTCTTGCACTAATAAAGGCCCCTGCCTTGAATCTGTAGGCCTTCTGCTGCTGTAGGCCTTCTATAAACCCTGTCTTTCAATACTTACCAAATAGTTTAATCTCATTTTCCCCTAGGCACTTCAGTGATTAGGTTGAGAGAAGTGCCCCTTGCTGAGTCTACCTAGCTGGATTTCACACCTGTCCTTCCAAAAGCTCTGCAGCTGTATCCAGCCCTACTGCCTGAGTCACAGTATCAAAGACTGCTGCCATGCAAAAAGATCAGCACTACCATTAAGTCTTAGAACTTGCATTTCTGTACCATATACAGAAATTTAAAAGCTAAGTTAACTGATGTCAAGGAAATCTGAGGCCTCCATAGCCTTTCTTCCACTTCAGAAAAATTCCATAAAGGGCTGTTAGTTGAGGTTGTCCCCAGACAGCTGTTTCTCTCACAATAGCTTAGTGGTCATTTCTTTACAGGATTATGCCCTTCAACTCCAACAGCCCCTATATTTTACTTCTAAGCATCGCTGGTGGAATGCACACCACAAGCAAGCACAAAATTAGGTTCCACAGCTGGCCTCAGGGAAAGGTGCCCTAGATGAACTTGCATTTTGGTGCCCCTGTGGGCACAGGCCCCTGGCCCCTTTGGGCACCCCAGGTTTCCCCCTTCACCCCTAACTCCAGCACTGTACCCCATTTGTCCCTAACCCCCTTCACCCCCTCCTGCACCCCTAGCCCCTCTACTGCCCTCCTCCACCCCCATGGGGAAACTGACCTGGATGCAGAGTGGCAGGCACTGCTCCTCCCTATTCCCCCAGAGGGGCAGGGGGAGGAGAAGCAACATCAGGGCTCTCTGCAGCCAGGTCACTTTTACCACCTGGTTTGAGTAAGGGCAGGGCAGGGAAGTCGCTCCTGATGCTTGCTTCACAGCACAGCCCAGGTAGGGAAAGTGACCTACACAGAGCATGCATTATTACTCCTTGTGCACATGCACACACCCCCACCCTGGGGGGGGCACAGAAGAATGTTGGGGTGGTGGGCAGTATCTGTACATCACTGCTTCTCTTCTCCCCCCTCCCCAAATGGGAGGAAACCAGGAAAAATTTGGGTGCTCCCCTGCCAGCCAGGAGCAGTTTGACTATACACCAGCAGCACACACCTCTCTGCTGCCAAATGGTGCCCCAGGCAGTTGCCTGGGTGGCCCACCCCTAAGGCAGATCCTGTTAGGTTCTAATCTGGACATTGGTAGCCTTGGACAGCTCACTCAGCCTCTGCTTCAGTTTTCCCATCAAAAGGGATATTTGCATCACAGGATTAGTATCCATAGGCACTTTGAATGCTATCAAAAGCTTTCTTCAGATTTCAGCTCCAATGGCACATGGTTAAAAAATGCTTCACCTACAAGGTCCATATTGCTATGGGCTCAACTGACTGAGTTAGATACAATAAGCATCACATGAAAACCAGTCTTCAGCCTGAAGGCTCATTAGCTCAGAGAACATAAAGCTGACACCCAAATGAAGTGAGAGCTGATGCAGCAAACTTTGTAGAGGCACACAAGCAGCTCTTGAGCAGGGGAATGAGAATGTGTGTAGTTAAAGAATTAGCTAAAAATGAAAGCAGGGAGTGTCTCAAACTTGAAAAGGATGGAAGCTTTTTGAACCCTTCAAACCCCAAAATCCAATACCATCAAAAACAGGTAAGTTACTGTCCAAGAGAGTTTGGACATCTCTCCCTGTCAGAGGGGAAGTGAGAGGTGTTTGAAAGAGCTTGGTCTCAATAGTTACATTTAACCAGCACAGCCAGAGTTGACTTATTCCTTGTCATATCTAACCTGTCTTTGCCCTACCGGCTCCTTGGGGCCTGTGCCAGCTAGAGAAGCCATCTTGCTCTGGGGATTGACTTGGCTTGAGATAGTTCAGATTTAGTTTTTCTATCAGCACATATTGCAGTAGTTGCTAGCTCATTATTTGGTGGGAAAGAATGTATTTGAAATCCAGTGTCCCCCTCTTCCCCTTAAGTTGAGGGCCCTTGTTCATTTTGTCATGTGTTCTAGTTAAAACCCTGCAGAGATCAGTTCAACAGCTTTGGGTTTTCCTTTATTACAGAGGCGGTTTTCCAGCCATTTGTAGGGGACAACATTCTCATGTTTTTGCAGGGTTCCTTAGCTATAAGGATAACACAGCTTTTATATCTAATAGAGAGAGCGAGCGTGCGTGTAAGAAAGACTGTTTGTAAAGCAGTATGCATGCATAGGGTAGTGTATAGTTTGAACTCTGGATTTTGTTTTTAACTCAAATGTGGATACTGTAAAAAAGATTAAGAGGATGTGGAATGTGTTCAGATCAAGAAATTCAGTTCTTTGGTATTATGCATAGTACAAGTGTGTTTAACACATTAAATTCTTCAGAGAATGCCACACTAAGAAACTTTACATGATGACAGTGCATACAAGTGGTATTTTTCCTTGTTTCAACATTTAATTTTGAGATACTGTATCTCCATACAAATATACCAAGAATTACATGAAGGAGACTCTCAGAAGATGCTACCATATTGGGGAAGACCAAACATGATTCTTTGAGGGAAACCAACTCTTTCTAAACAAAAGCTGACAACTTCTCATTATGGTTCTACAAAGTTCAACTCCACAGCAAACGTCTCCCTGTAGATTTTCCACATTTTGGATTTATGAGGGTTATCCAACTCATTTCTAGGAAGGTAAAGCCTGGAAAATAGAATTGTCATCTGTTTAGTTATTCTACAGTTCAAACATGCTGCCCTCTTATGTATAGTATGAAAGCAGGCTTGAAAAGCAAGTGAAACATGAGAGCTAAGAACGTATTTCATATTTTGAATGTTTTTGGCTAACCAAATGCATTACACCATTTTGACAAATATACATTCCATGGTTAAGAGCGGTGAGCTAGAAAACCAAGCCCAGCCATAAAGTGAACTATATAAACAATTCTATTAGAAAAGGTGACTGCTTTATGGCTGGTGCTTCATGACACAAGCACCAGCCACATTTGGGGATAAAGTGGTACCAATTTTAAGTTCAGAGCCAAAAATTATTTTGCCCAAGTATTTTGCTTTTTGGTGATCACTAAAAAAAATTGATACAATAAAATTTAGCTCCTCCAGTGTCACAAGAGGACTCCTATCAGCAGCTGCAGATACATGCTTTATCTCAAATTTGGAAGAGCTCTATGGGACAGTGACTTTAGGATATTTGAGGATTTGAACCTCATTTGAAAGAGCATGAGTGTTTCTCTTGCTTCACCCATGCAGTGTTAAATCCAAACTAAGTCTTCAGCTCTGTTTCTGCAGCCATGATAAATTTTTAGCTTTTGATTTAAATCAAGCCATGAAAGGAATTTAAAAATCCTTTTAACCAGGATCATATAGCCTTATGATATCAACTCTTTTCATGGCTGACAATCCCTCAAGGACACATCAGAGGCTTCCCTCCCAATGTTGGGTTTCACTAAACACTTTACTGAAGAGTGCCAAACAAGCATTTGTTTAGTTGGACAGTCAACATTACACTACAAGTGCAATCTCTATGCCAGAAATCCCGGATTGGTGACAGCACTAAGATTTAAGCACACACAGGCATTTCACACCAGTGTACCGGAAGGAAGGAAGGAAGAGCATGCCTTCCCCAGCCAAGAGAAAAGGTGTTCTGGTAGGTGTCTAAATCTCCTCAAGTACTTCAGGTAGCTCAAGACACAACTGGAGGAGCATACCAACTCCTCAGTGGGTTTTATGGCATCTTTAATGTAGAGACAATACAAAGCACAGATTTAGGGCTATTGTCCATGAAATATTTGGGTTGTCTTTTTTTCTTACCATTACACATTTCAGCTCACTTCACTCTTCGCAAAAGGAAGAGGAAAAAAGGGAGCACCATTATTAAATACTTTAAAATCTGTTAACAGTAATGTATTGCCTATTGAGGATATTGCCTAGTGCAGCTATTGTTCTGAGCATCTGTCATGTTTAAGAATCATGAGTGTATATGTGGCCCAGATGCAAGTGCTGGTGGTCATCAGCTTCCACATGCAGGGAATGGTGCCAACACAGTCTTCTCCAAAGCCTTCACTCCCAAGTTTGCAAACATGGTGGCAAATTGTAAGTTGTCCTTAAGCCTCTGATAGGCAAGGTCTCTAGTGAGCACTAAGTTAGAAGCATTTGCCAAGAGCATGCTAAGGCTCCAATATACTGATGCTATACAAGTATGAAGACAAGGTCCCCACTCTATCATGTGAGATGATTAGGCAAGCAGCAACAAAATGAGTTAAAATTTGTTTTGAATTTTATTTTAGGCAACTAAACATTCAGCTTCAATACTTAGTAAGGTGGAATGTTACAAAGATCAGTTTCCTGGATTTGCATGAGACTTAGCCTATGCTATTTAGGGTAAGGCTCTCTTCAGATCTGTCTAGTGCACCTTACATTAGGCAAACAAAATGCTGAGAGTTTGTTCCCAAGTCATGGTTTAAGGCCAAACACTACAAGTTTCCAACTTATTGCACTGTTATTACCTACCTACCTTACTAAGGGTTAAACTCTAAGGCAGCGGTCCCAAAACTTTTGAAGGTTGCACTCCCCCCTTACCCATCTGCAGGTCCCTGCCCCCTGGGACTGGGAGCAGGGCCACAGCTTGGGGTGGGGGCATGCAGCCAAGGGTAAGGGGGCTGGGAGCAGGACCAAGGCCAACAGCTAGGCCACAGTGGGGGCTGACAGCTGAGCCCACGACCAGGTGCAGCTCCACTCCCAGCCTTGCCCCTAGCCTTGGCCCCAGGCTGGGAACAGAGCCACAGGTGAGACTGGGGGCTGGCACAGAGCTGGGAACAGGACTGTAGGGTGCTCCTTCCTTGCCTTCTGTGGAGGCTGGCCCAGGCCCTGATGTGTTCTCCTTCCTCCTCTGGATGTTCCTCCACACCTCCTAGGAGGCACACCCCACAGTTTGGGGACCTCTGCTCGAAGGTTTTGAAGTAGATGTTGCATTTTTCCAGATGTTAGTAGATTTAAAGAGAATCCTAAAGATTTGCTCACCCATTGAAAATTGTAGCATTATGGACCTGCCACTCTGGTTGTCCTGTTGTAATACATCTTACCTGTTATTTTCTATAAAAGAGGTGTTGAACCAGAAGAAGAACGGGCAGTCATCATAGCCTTTTGGAAGATCCTAGGAGAAGCAAAATTGTGTTTAGGACATTTCTTATATATTTGCCTTTAAAAAAAAGTTTAGTACAGCACAGATTGTTCCTTGGCAGAACAGGCAGGAACTAGTATAGTTAGAATCACACAACCCTGCAAACTTGATGAGGAGCTGCTGCTTGCCCACATCAAAACAATCTCACATAATTGACTTTAGCTGGAATTTTATAGTAGGGTCAATGAAAGAGGATTCAGGTATGTGTGTCACCTTCATTACACTGAAGAAGCAAGCAACAAATGAGAAGCAATTCCTGCTCTTGTTGTAACTTTGGCTATGTGTCCCCTGGCCTTGAGAGTAAAATTAGGAGCTACAGTACAGTCTGAGGTTACTTTGTCTGAAGTTACTTTGTTATATGTCACAGTACAAGGTCATGGAGAAAGAGAGAAGCAGTCACGCACTTGTACTCAAACATTTGCAAGTGCTTGCTATGAAGTATCTACCTTGATAAGAGGAAATACTTTTGAATCAAGGCTAGACTTGTCCTACACACTGGGTTTTCACATTGATGCCAATGATGTACAATACCAACAGATGCATACGTATCCTACATCTCAGAGTTGGAAGTGTACCTGAAGAATGCAGTCTTTATTCCACTATACTTACAGCTCGTGATTCAAATCGGACTTTCACATCACCGCTTATAACAGGACAGTCTTCCAAGCCAATTACTGCAAAGTCATTTTCAGCATCAAAAAATAACTGAAGAAAAAAAACAGAACTGTTTGAAATCATTTTTTCAGTTTGAAAACAGTTCACACAATCTAGCAGTGCCAATTAAGTGTTCCACTACTAAGTTACAGTGGCTCAGATGACAATACCCAATTACTTATGGTTAAAGGTTCTACAGTGGAAAATAAGGAAAAACGATTGACTGTTGCCCTCCTGTTGCCAAGGTACTCAGTTTTACTAACTGATCTAGAGTTTGACCTTTAGTTTCCTGAGAAATCCACATTCCTTTTGTCCTGTGAAAAACTTGGGAGCGCCAAGTCACATGAAGATGTGCAGGAAATAAGACTGAAGTGTTCTATTCCTAGTATTGGTAAATTCCCTTATTAGAAAGGGAGAAATTTCTTATATCAATATTTTCCCACAAAAACCAACAGATGTAATGATTTAGTAAAATGTGCTCAAGTTCAGTATTGTGAAGACATTTAGTCAGACACCTTTATTAGAGCCATTAGAGTTCTTACCCTACAGTTTTCTTGAGTGGCACAAACACAATGGAATACAACTTTCTTTTTCACAATTATCTGAACTTTAAGATCACTTCCATTGCCTTTTCCAACTCCTAGAAGGAATCAAAGTTACATTATGCAAGGGTTTATCTTTAAATTATAGAGCTGGAACAATAAGCGGTTAAATGGAACAGGATACATCAACCCCATGCACTGTGCTATAATGATAGCAAATTCACTTCTGTGTTAAAGTAGTTTTTATGTGGCACTTTCTGGAAGACAGTAGAAAAGAGGTATAAGTAGGCATAAGAGAATCATGCTTTGAAAAGTATCTATATGAATTTGTTGATGGGTCCCTGATAAACAACCCTGGAGAGCAATTCCTCTAGCCACAGAATAGACATGGAGCAGCAGCAAGGTAAGGTGCCTCATGGGTGGGCACTTGAACTTTAGTCCTTGGGTTCTCTGCCAAGGCTGTTCAGATATCAGACTCAGAAGCACCCTTGAAAGCATTTGATATATCACGGTCACTTATCTGCTGAAGAATTCTAGCCCCTGAATGCATGCACCTCAGTCCTCCTCCCCATTCTAATGCCAGTTGGAGGGAATAAGCCAGCACTGAGAGTCAGGCAGAAAGAACTCATTTAAAAGGGGCACAGTCACAGAAAGTGTTCATTTTGCCTGCAACTGAGTTACAAAGAACTTGAGTTTCCATTTATATAGAATTTCATTATGTTTTACCTGGCTTCCATGGAACAGCAAAGCATCTCACCACTGAAGTTTTTTTTTTTTTAAACTTATTCTAGTAATTCTGACCCCAGTAAGGTGTCTATAGTGCACTCAATATATAGCTGTATGAATACAGCGTTGAAATAAGTGACCTGGAAAACATTCCAAAACCAGAAAGACTAAAGTGTCCACATAATTTGTATTCTTGCTTACCATTAATAGAGTAGATTTTGATGTTCTTTATTTTGAGTTGTCTCTCTGGTGGGAGTTTCAAGTTATACTTGTTCTTCAGGATCTCATAATATCCAACATACCTACTCTGCAATGCAAAATAAAGCTGCCTATGTTAAATATGGTCCTCAACACATTTGGTGCATATAGACTCCGTTGCTTTCAGTGACCAGTAAGTGAGAAGTGGCAAACTGAGCTAACGGACAGAAATTTACACAATTTTAATCCCATTTTTGCCATAGGTTTACTCTCCGTGGCCTTGGGGAAGTAGCAGTCTGTGCCAGTTTCCCCCCCACTCCCATCCATAAAATAGTATTAACACTTGTCCGACAGAAGCCTTGTTAAAGGGATGTTGAGTAGTTGGTCAGCAGTCTTCTGATGGAAAGTGCCCTCTTCTCAGAAATCTGAGTTTGAAACAACAGCTTACTGTCTGCCCTTCTAGAGGCCCTTATCAATTTCACTCACTTTTTGACTGATTCAAAGTAAATGAAGTTGACAAGGGCCTTCCTTCCAGGTGGGAAGCTGGAAGGCAAAAAACTTCCATTTCCATTTGTCCAAAATGGTATTTTTCCTTGAAATCCCTTCCCACTTAAAAAAAAAAAAAAAAAAAGCGGTTTTGACTTTGTTCTGTTCAGCAAAAAAATAAAAAAAATTCAAAAAACATGAATTTTGCAGAAAGTTATTTGTTTTCCAGCTAGCTCTAGTTCTGAGCATCATTTGTTCACCACATGGTTAACATTAAATGCTAGGTATTGAACTTTTATTTAAGTCTCTCTCTGCCTCTTTTCTTCCCCCCGCCCCACCAAGCACATTTGTTGGAGCTACAGAAGGGAAGTTTCCCCAAAGAGAAGGGCCAGCTAGTAGAGGGAAGTCATTAAATTCCTAAAAAGCACATTACCCAGACATGGCACAGAAGTTTGGAAGTTCTCAACTAAACTGTGGAAAATACTTCAATTCTGGTTCTTCCATCCATTACATTTAAAACAATTGCACGGTGGATTTTTATGTGCTTTTTTGGTCTAACTCACCCTCCACAATCGTCTCACTTTGTTTAGGCTCTTACCTGGGATGGTGTTTCAACTCCTTGAAATTTGGAACTTGTACTTTTATCAGTTCTCCTCTCCCCAAAATAGTCCAAGCTCTCCTACATATAAGAGTCAGTTTCAAATGAAGCAACAGGACAAATTTTTCAACTGGCTCACAGTGAAGTTTGTGCTATTATATAATAATGAAGACTAAAACAGAAAAATATCAGATATGAACAGTGGTAAGAGGTTTGAAAGAGTTCAAACCAATGCTGGAGAGCAGCTTCTTTGGAAGCTAGAGTGAGTCGGTACTAGAAACACGAGGATTAGTCAATCCCTATTGTGACAGAGAATGCTTCCAGGTGGACAAGAAATTGCTAGCCAGAAAATGACAGTATTTAAGCAGTTTTACTAAAACATCCATCAGAAGTTTAGAAAACCCAGACCTTGGGAATAAAAAGGAGTTTCTAACAATCTGTCTCCATCACCCTCAAATAAAAACCTCACACTCCAGAAAAATACCACAGATGTGGTTCCAGGGACCAAGATCAATCAGCGCACAATTTTTGAAAGAAAAAAATAAAATAAAACCCCACAATTTGCAAGTATCGGGGGGAGCTGTGCTAGTCTGTATCCACAAAAACAGCAAGGAGTCTGGTGGCACCTTAAAGGCTAACATTTATTTGGGCATAAGCTTTCATGGGTAAAGAGACTTCTACCCACGAAAGCTTATGCCCAAATAAATCTGCTAGCCTTTAAGGTGCCACCAGACCCCACAATTTGCAGAGACATTCAAGCTAATATTGGAGAGAAGTCTGTAAAACTACCTTGTAGAAGAGACACTTAACCCAGTACATCAATTTTGATGATCCTCATACAGATGCAGGTGATTCATACATATAGCATTTTTGCTATCCATGCAGTAGGGCCACAAATCTAGCTATGCTGCATTACAGCAGCAGATGACCTGCTTTTAATTATGAGAATTGCCACTCTTATAGGTATAGTTCATCTTCAAAAATGGCAAGTTCTAAAGGGAGGTGTGCTTCCACCCTCCACACAGGTGGATGGTAATAGGGATACATGGGTCATTTTAAGATTTGATACTAAACTTTGAGGAGGCCTTGCTTTAGAGTAAGATTAGCAGCTTAAATTCTTAGTTATAATGGTTTTAAAGTGAGAGTTGTTTTTTTGGTAAAGTCATTTTAACAGCTTAATCAAAAGCTTCCATGGCTAGTGGTATCTCAGCATAATCCAGTCAGTCTCTTCCCATTCTTCCTGGCTGCCATTTTCCATCCCTTCAAATTATGAACCACCACCACATTTGGCAAAGCCTTTTAAAAGTGGCTTACGTTCTCCATGGAGAAAGAGGCATGTGTTTTGTAAAGGGCCTCTCCCTAGTCAATACACATGGTCTACTTAGAAGATGCCTCATCTGTCTGGGGCCTAACAAGTTTTTTTTTTTTTAAATCTCAAATGGCTAATATTGATTTTTCCCTCATACCTTTGCACTCTCAAACTGGTCACTGTCAATGAGCCAAGTACAAACCATTGTTCCAGTCCTGCCTGTATTAGAAAGAAAAAGAAAGAAAAAAAAAAAAAAAAAGAGACTACAGGTATATCACAGTATTTTGAGATATACATGATAGTCAACATGCAAGATTAAAATTTTAACTCTAAACAGAGGCCACATACATATATAGAGTAGAAACTAGAGTACCATCTTAGACAGGATTCAACACTTCTGAATTAAAAGAAGATGTGCTTTTGCAAAGCAGTTTCTACAGGTTTGTATTTTCCTAGTTCCTCTAATGATTCCTTTGAGAAGAATGTCCCCCCAATAATTCCTCTCTGCAGCTTTACCATGAACTACAGCAAGATGATCAGTACTTTTCAGACCCCTGTGTTTAAATTTGAGATGGTGCCAAATATACCTCAAAACCCCAGAATTACAGTCATTCTATAGAGTTACTGAGGGTTACCTTCTGCACAGGGATGTCCTGACAAAGTGAGAACTGCCACATGAAGTAGGCACATATGTCAAAGCACTGACGCCAACATTGTCAAAAGCAGCTGTCTGATTTTCAGAGTGCCAAGCACCCAGCAGCTCACTGATTTAAATGAAAGCTGTTAGGTGCTCAGTTGTTTTTGACAAGTTTATCCTCTCAGGTGCCTAAAACTAGGCACATGCTTTTGAACAATTTTAGCCTAAAGTTGTACGAGAGACATTCAAGTGCAGGATGCCAATAGACAAGAGACCTTCAATATGCAAACTTATTAAAACAAAAAATTGGATGTAGGAAGCATGTAGCTAGCAGCAGACTGGGAACTGGTACAGAGTTTTCCAAAAAAGTGCCCTAACTGCTTAAGTCACTTTTGAAAATAGGACTTGTGTGCTGGGAGCATAGGTGCTGCCGTATCTCCTGGCTTGAAGTGGATTCCATTATATCCAGGGTTTACAGTTTGGTTCAATGGCTCTCAGCACCCCTGCTATACGCGTTGTTCCAGCACCCTTGACTGGGAGCAAAGGCATTAGGCCTCACAGAAGCCTGCTTTGGATTTTAAGAGTCTGGCCTGATAACATTTAGCAGCATAAGCAGAACTGTTTATGTTTAAGAAACTGCAGAATTGTATTGGTGAGAAGAAAAGAAAGTAACCAGAAAGCTGGGGAGGGAGGAGGAGGGGGGGAAAAAAGACTGGTGTGAACTAACAAAACCTGTACTGATGGGGGGAGGAGCGGTAACATTGAAATGAGAGACTAACATATGGATAGGATAACATAATAAGAGTTATAAGTTTGTTACAAAGGCAGGTTGAAGCTGTATTGTCCAGCACTAGAGGTGACTGATGAGATTGATTACTTACAAGTGGGAAGCTCATTAGGACAATCACTTGCTGAGTGTTTTGCTTTAATAAATGTGTTAGACCCATCCGTTGAGTAAATGAATCTCAATCCAACATTAGGTGCTTTGAAAATTTTATCCATTGTAAAGGGTTTTTGAGCACTTCTGATAAAGTAATTATTAACATGCTTGTTATTTGTCTGGATAGAAATCTGAACTACCCATGGTCAAATTATACTTGCATCAGAATCTGAAATTTAGGCAGGTAAGACATTAATGCATTTTAAAAGTTTAAGTGTCACACCATTTTAACTATGATACTCCTATGTTTTCCAATCCCTTCTTTGCTACAGTACTTATTCTCTTACCCTTGCCTCCTTTACAGTGAATTGCTATGATGTTCTTTTCATCCTTTTTCATCCACTCACGCACATTGGCAGTAAATTTCAGCATGTCCCTACACAAAAGCACATGAATTACAGCATAGTCAGAGCTTATTTTATACCTAGTATTGTTGTTGGGCTGCAGGAACCCTACCATATGACTTACTTTAGGCTGGGGACATTGTGGTCATCAATAAAGACTCTCTCCACCCTGTAATGGAAGTACACAGGGTCATAACCTTTTTCACCTACAAAAAACGAAACTTCAGATTAACACTAGTTTAGAGTTCTGGTAAGTACAATTATGCCAATAGAGGTAATTTAAGTCAAGCTATTTTCTCTGCCTATGTTTTGAAGATGTTGTAATAGCAGCTCAGACTATCTACTGGAGTCTTACAGTGCTACTAAATGAATAGATTCAGGATTCAATTTAAGCAGATCTGGATCAGGCTTAACTTTGAAGGCCAGCTTCCTATTTTGTGTCTGCAATTTTGCACTCAGTTCATTGTGGGGCCAAAGGACTCCCACCAACTGCCATCAGTTGCAACAGTGATTTGTGGGGGTAATAAGTGGGAGGCCAGTTTTCAAAGTCATGACCCTCTGAGCTTGATCTTCTCTATTTTTAACTGGTTGACCGAATCAATGTTGGTTCTCATGATCTGATTGTCCATAACCCGCCTTTGGCCAAGCCAATAAGGTTTTGAGGGTTATTTCCATTGGTTTTTTTGGATGCAATCCTGTTTATTTGCAAAGAATGCACAAAGTCCTGTTTCCCTGAACACAGGAGGATCAAACAATGGGAGGCAGTTGCCCCTCTCACAATTCCAAGTCTGCCATTCTAGCCAGCACTCTGCCCAAAGTGCTCTCACAGCCACCCTACCTGTGCTTTTTGTTACTGTATCCTAGTTTCATGGTTTTTGGCTGTTTCTGACTCAGTGCTGTATGCTGAGACAAGCCCTCAGATACATAGCACCAGCAGTTAATCGCCAGCTGCCACTTTCATTTGCAGTCCCTAATGGGATGGTTTCCATTGCTTTGGCTATCACTAAATGAAGGGGCATTTAATTGTTCCCTCATTTAGCCTGAAAGAAAGAAGGCTATTATGTCAGTCAGCTTCAATAACATCTGTGATGCACTTTGTGAGAACCACCCAAACTCCAGCATAACAGTAGCTACACATACTTACTGCAAAGGTTATAGATTGTATAGTGGTCTTTATGTTTTGTATCCAAGAATCTTGCAACTTCCTTAAGGAAATAAGACATAAGAAATGGTTATTTCTTAACTCCAAACATCTGCTCTCTTTTCAAATATACACACACACACACACACACACACTATTCTTCATTTCCACTGCCACTTAAACATTATACTGCCCTTACTGGAGAAGCTGGCTATATTCACAATAGACCATGAGAAAAGAAATGAGTAGTTCAGGTTCTCCTCTAGCTACTAAGCCAGTCTACTACCAGTTTTTATAAATTTAATTCAGTAAAGTTTAAGTGATCATTTAGTCTTATTCTGTATTTGAGAGCGAAAACAGCCTCTTTTATAAATCACCATGTAACACAGCCTGGGTAGCAAAAAGTGACCTTCTCAGGAAGGCTTTAAATGGATAATGAAAATAGGGTGACCAGATGTCCCGATTTTTGCTTATTTGTCCCATGTCCTGACCTACCTTCGGTCAGGACACGAATTGTCCCGATATTTTGCCTCTGTTCACAGGCCCCTGACTCCATCCCCTCCTTCCCCCATTGGATCCCTCCCCAAATCTCTGCCCTGGCCCCACCTCTTCCCCAAGCACACCACATTCCTCCTCCTCCACACTCCCTCCCAGGCTTGCGCTGATCAGCTGTATGGCAGTGCAAGCGCTGGAGGGAGGGGGGAGGTGGAGACGGAGCGGAGGCAAGCTTGCAGGGAGCTCCGGTGGCCTTTTTTCCCTCCGCCCTCCCCCCTCCGGCATCCTGATATTTCACCTGTGTGATCTGGTCACCCTAAATGAAAATGAGGGTAACCTCAGGACACTTATGCAACAAATCATGCAGCTAGAGGACAACCCCAAGGACAGGATGGACAGACTGCACCCTTAATTTTTATGCTCGTGTAATCTAGACATAAGCCCACTAAGTACTGGCCTCTGACTGCAAGTTGGTTTCCTGAAGGCCATCAGAGGCTAGTTTAGTCATTCCCAATCTGATCCATATTCAACCTAGCAAAAAAGGACTGGAAGTGGAACAGAAATTCAGTGCTGTTAAGTTTTGAAGTCACATGCATTAGGGATTTTAGGAGATTTTACCTTTATAGGATTCCTATAGAAAGATTGCTTCCCGGATGATGGAAATGACATTGCAATAATACGATCTATGGAGGAAACATTTATAGGTTAAGTCCACAAGAATTGGAAATTGGCAGCAGCGGATGAATCTGAAAAAACTACTATGCACTATCAAAAAAAGTGTAGCTTTGAGAGTGGAAACACCATTAGTGTTATGAACAATTCGTTACAGGTCACCCCACAAACAAGTAGTCATACTGTATCACCAGCAGTAGCTCAGATTTTAAATTTGAATTTTTAATGACAAAGAAGTACATTTTCTGCCCATGTACTGTCTGTACTTTATATGATATTTATCAAATTAACAGCCCTGCAATAATGGATATTCCACCTAGAGGAATATCCTAGCTCTCAATCAGCATTCTCTACACAGCAAGACCTGCTTAGACAATAGATTGGTTTTGTACCTATCCCACCCCGAAAGCTGTCACTTATAGGTCTGCAAATAAGTTATTTAATTTTGTTTTCTGTCCGTTCAAAAAAAAAAAAAAAAAAAAAAAAAGTTTTTTTTAATTTTGGTTCAAGTCAACCAAGTAAGAACATTTCAGCAAAATCAAAGAAATTGGAAAAAATTGAGCTGAAACAAAATGGTCAGTTTGGGCATTTTAAAAACAGAAGTAACAAATTGGGGGATAGATTCACAGGAACTGTGGTAGTGGGGGCAGGGTGGTGACTATGGCTTGTGGTCAGGGCACTCTCCTGGGATGTGGGTGACCCAGGTTCAAGTTCTTGCTCCACAGCAGGTCTCCCACATCCCAGGAGAGCAGCCTAGTTATATAAGAGGTGTAAGAGGGGCACCACAACAACCTCTTCAGTCTTTTTGTAAAAAGAGCACCCAAACCCCTTGTGCATCTAAGAACTGAAATTTTCATTTTCTTCCCTTCAACCGAAACAATTTGCCAAACTTATGAACTCTGTCGGCCTGAATATGCATTTTTGGTGAAAAGCCTCAGCTGAAAAATTTCAGCCAGCTCTAACTTTGGAGTAACCAACAGTTCTCTAAAATTGTACAAACCAGTAACATAAGTAAGGTCCAGGTCAAAGCCATCTTTTGTATAGCGCCTTTTGTTTTCTGAGACCTGTCAGTCAAAAAGATGAATGAATGAGTTAGAAAGGAGACTCAAGGGAACCATAAAGATTAGTGAGTGTCTAGAAGGGGGAGTACTGAAGTAGTCCAGATGGTTACTGTTTCTCCTTGTAACTAAGCGTGAGTGGCAGAGCCTCAATCTTCCTCTATCCACTCCAGGTGGAAGTGTACATAGTTAGGCTATATACACACTATAGAGTAGGGGTTCTCAAACTGGGGGTTGGGACCACTCAGGGGGTCATGAGGTTATTACATGGGGGGGGTCATGAGCTGTCAGCCTCCTCCCTAAACCCCACTTTGCCTCCAGCATTTATAATGGTGTTAATTTATAACACTTTATATATATTTGGGCGGGGGGGGGGGGGTTGTGTCCTATTCAGAAGCTTGCTATGTGAAAGGGGTCACCAGTACAATAGTTTGGCAAACACTGCTGTAGAGCTTATGTCAACAAAGCCAGCCTAACTCCCTAGTGTAGCGGCAGCATACATCAACAGAAGGAGTTTTTCTGCTGGTGTAGGAACACCACCTCCCCAAAGGCCATTAGCTATGCCACCAAAGACACTTCTGTTGGCATAGTTGCATCTACATTGGGGGTTTTTGTCAGCATATCTATGTCACTAGGGTGTCCCCCCAGCCCCAGCCCCCTGACCAATGTAACTACACTAGTACAAGTGTAGATCAAGCTTAAGACTAGCAAGTGGCTCACACTAGGTAACTCAGCAGCAGTCTCACAAATTTAGAAATGAAACTGCATTTTAGTCAGGCTTTGTGCTCAGGAATTATTTCAATATAGTAATCAGTAGCCAGCAATAGCTGTACTGGAGCTGACCTTATCAAGGCCTTATTCTAGTTAGCGGACAATGCACAATGAGACTTGTCTACATGGATCACAGTTGTATGCTGCATCATATTGCTGAATTGTTAAAGAGTAACATTTAACCCATGATACAATTCTCCACTAGGAGGAGGTGGGTGGGAGCAGTGGGGGGAGAAGATCAGCTTTGATGCATCTTCATCAATTGCTAAATCAGGGCTACTCCCATGTGCAAGTGAGACCTTAGAGGGAGAAACACTAGTCAGATCACAAAGGTTACTCTTATCTTATGAAACGATGCCAGGGAATCCTTTGAACTCTTAGTGGGATGCAATACAGCTCAACCACACTTTAACATTTTAAGTGAAGTAAGGGACAGATCACACACACACACTCCCCCCCCCCCTTATAAGGTCTTGCAGATTTTTTTTCTATTAACGAGTTTTGATGCCTCGGGTAAACTCTAGCCATATAAATATCTTGGAAATTTCTCAATTAGTCTACATTTGACAGGCAGGATGCCAATGGAGTATTGATTTTGTCCCCTAAAGCCCCAACTTCTGTGTGCATTTCAAATTGACCCTACATTACGAGTCTGGGGGAGGGGAGAAGAGAAGGAATAGTTTATCAAATAGCTTTGAATAAAAAGTAGGTCTAAACATGATGAAATGGAGTTTTAATATCAGATGCTACCAGGAAGCTAAAACTTGAAGGCAATTTCTATTCTGTTTATACCTGCAGAAGATGCATTACAATAAAAGCTTTTGCCTCTGATTTTAATTGTAGCCATTCATTTCTAGATTCACGGGATACAGCAGATTCTTTTTTCTGCCCTGCAAGTTTGCTCAATATAAAATAAAGTCAAGCCAGAAAATGGAAGGACAGAATTGGCTATTTGCATCAGGTAGTCATGGCATCACAGCAATGCCATTACACTGCTGTAGTGGAACAATGGCATTTTAGAAGACGTGACACTATATTGAGAGTGGAAACACTGCAGAGTGCAGAAATGGTTCTCAACTACCCAATGCCCTAACTCAATACCTGTTCCTATCAATCACTAGAACAGATTGCCTTAGTGGAAGAGGCAGAATCCTGTTACTAGTCTACTGGCCTGCAGTTCTGACTGTTTTCGAATGAGAACTGTGCAGTGTTAGGCATGAGGGGAGGGAAACCAGAGTGCAGAATAAACTAAGACAGAAACAAATGGAAGGGAAGGAAGCAGAAGGAGATAGGAAACAAAGTGAAAATTCTTATTACTACCCTTCACTCCTGAAGTCAGTTACTGCCTTAATAATATAAGGAGAGTTTGAAAACTATAATAGCACATTCAGACAAACTGCTATGAAGCTAACTTACCATCCTCCTGGTCACCTTTTCTAGTTGTTTCTTTTGCGAGGCCAGGCGAAATATTCTTATCAGAATGATAATTCTCAAAGCTCGAAGGACGATAACCATTCTAGCAAAGAGAGGAAGATGTTAGCTTTTCAATGGAATAGAGCTGGACAGAAGATGTAAATTACGTTTTGCCAGAAAGACTGAAATTTTGTTTTGTTCCAAATGAGGATAAAAGCCAACACTACTTTTTTTGAAAAAAAAACAAAATTTTAAAAGATTGTTTTGGGTCAACACATTTTGATTTGATAACTTCAAGGTATTTTATTTGTATTTCAACCTTCCATTTAGTTTTTTTTTAATTCTAACAAAAAAAGTTGGAATTTTCTATTCCAGAAAGTGTCAAAACAGGATATTTAAATAGTCAAAATGCTTTTCTGTGCCCCCATCCAGTGAAATTGTGTCAAACTACAAAACGTTGCAAAATCATGTTATAACAAAACTGCATTTTTCTGATGGCAAACTAAATACAAGTTTTCTGACTGGCCTCACAATGAAGCCAGCCAGGAATTCACCTACGGAGATAGTTTTCATTGTTTCACTGCTGTGTATAGAGATGCCAGCAAGTATAGTCTCACCCTACCTATCCCTGTAGCAATAGTAAGATTGCCACAATATTAGGCAAGCCATAACACTCCAGATCTTCCTGTTTCCCAGTTTATATCCATGGTATACAAGGTCACTGTACTCATTTGGGTAGGTTAATGGATCTTGATGTCTTCTCAATACCAAGAGCAAGTGCGCACCTTTGGCTCCTTACTCCATGGATATGTAGCGTTTTATGCAAGAAGTTCAGGAAAATGGAGCAGTTCTAGAATCCCAAATGTAATCACTCATCCATTTGAGGGAAAGAGGATAATGGATATTCTCAGAAGGAAGTTTTGAAGTCGTAAGACAATTTTCTCCTGATGCAAGTGGTTTTAGGAAAGCATGTTACTGTTTAGAAGGCTTCCCTTAAGGTATGCCTACTCTGCAATCATGACAGCCCATGTAGCTATACCCAAAGCTAGCCTTCATTGAGCTAGCTTGCTAAAAACAGCAACTTAGCCACAGTAAATAGGCTAGCTGCCCAGTTATGTACCTGGGGTCCCAGGCAGGATTGTAGTCAGGCCCTTAGCCCAGGCCACTGCCTGTACTACACTGCCATTTTTAGTGAGTTAGGTCAAGGCTAACTCAGGTGTGCCGACACACTGCAATCACACTTCCCAATTGCTGTGTAGACACACCCTAAATGCATCCCAGGAAATGCCCTGTCCTACATGTGATGAGATTACCTAGAGTACAATCAAAGTACACAGTTGTGTGAAGGACATGAGACTGCTCTATTAATTTATAAAAAGAAGAACAGGAGTACTTGTGGCACCTTAGAGACTAACAAATTTATTAGAGCATAAGCTTTCGTGGACTACAGCCCACTTCTTCGGATGCATATAGAATGGAACATATATTGAGGAGATATATATACACACACATACAGAGAGCATAAACAGGTGGGAGTTGTCTTACCAACTCTGAGAGGCCAATTAATTTATGATTGTCCAATTACAGTAAGGGATGTGCGCTATTTGACTATATGGAGTAGCGTCAAAAGGTGCTGGGAGCCTAAAAATCAGGACAGCACAAGACCTTATCTATAGGAAAAAAGTTTTGCTGGGATAGTTATGTCAGCAAACCCTCTAGTGTAGAGGTAGTTGATATCAGCATAGAACGGCTTTTGCTGGAATAGCTTAAGGTCTTCTATGCCAGCAAGAGGTCTTCTACACCAACATAAGCTACATCTACACTAGGGCTTATAGTGGCATAGTTATGTCCATTAAAAAAAACCCATACTCAACTGACAGCTATGTCAGAGAGACAAGGTAGGTGAGGTAATATCTTTTATTGGACCATCTTCTGTTTGCAAGCTCTGTGGCTCAAAAGCTTCTCTCACCACTAGAAGGTGGTCAAATAAAAGATATTACCTCACCCACTTTGTCTTGCTCAGATCCTGGGACCAATACAGCTATAGCTAACTGACATAACTATATGTAGTGTAAGTTTTAAGTATAGACCAGCACTAAACAGATAAAGAGTCTTTCTGGAAGTGGGAGGGTCAGTTAAGGGCTGCTGGGAGAAACAGGTTGACAGAAAGGTTCTGCAAAGAGCCTGAAGATCATAGAGTATCAGGGTTGGAAGGGACCTCAGGAGATCTAGTCCAACCCCCTGCTCAAAGCAGGACCAATCCCCAATTAAATCATCCAACAGATTTTTTGCCCCATATCCCTAAATGGCCCCCTCAAGGATTGAATTCACAATCCTGGGTTTAGCAGGCCAATGCTCAAACCACTGAGCTATCCCTCCCCTCAAGATGGGCCTACCTGGCTAACATGGGGGATTTGTTGGGGGGGGGGGAGAAGAGAGAGAGAAGAGAAATAGGAAGCTCTAGGGAGACAGCTATAGATGGTTTTATTGTTTTAAAATCCTTATTCTTACACTATGCGGTGTTCCTACTGTTAAAAACAATACCTTGTTTTAGAAAAGGCTGCATGGTCACTCTGTATATACCACTGGTCACAGCTCCCGAAGGTCAGAACTGCAGATAATGAACCTATGTTGGGCCTGCTGAAGTAATCACTGTTAGTACATAGGGGTCTATAACCCAAAGTCCTGGTCTTAGGTGGCCTACAGCACGGAGCCCATGTTGGTGCAGCTATACTAGTATAGCCCCCCAGTGGAAAGGGAAAGAACTTTACATAGGCTCTGTAGTGTGTCGACATGGGCTATGCCAGCATAGCCCACTAGCGTAGATGCAGCATACACCCAATGGTTTTTCTGCCACTGCAGGAACATCTCCCCAAACAATGACATTAGCTATGCCAACAGAAGAATTTGGTCAGCAGAGCTGCATCTAAACTGTTTTTTTTCCCACTGGAATAGCTACATTGGTGGGGTTGTTTTTTTCCCCTGACTAATGTAGCTATGCTTGTATATGTTTTAAGTCTAGAGCAAGCCCAAGAGTGGGAGAACTGCAGGATTCACCTTGAGGTGAAGGCCCAAGCTTGTCACTTGTGAGGTTGCTCTCAGAGACACCCCCATATAGAGGGGAAACACTGCAGCTAGATCTGTAACCATGAGGACTTGTTTGGAGACCATAGGTTGAGATTTTCATAGCCATCCAAGGGATTTGGACACCATTTCTAAAAAATTAACAGGAAGTAGGCATTCAATTTCCTTAAAGGAAATTTAAGATGGAGCTAGAAGGTAAACAGTTTACATATCCTGTGAAAGTTTTTGAAATTTCAGAATTTTTCTTGTTAAACCACACTGGGACACGACTGAGTGCTTTTGGAATTTTTGCAGAGAGACCCCTTTATAGCCATTATAGTCGCCCAATGGTTAGGGCATTCATCTGAGACACGTGGGACCCATGTTCAAGTCCCTGCGCTGCCTGAGGTGAACAAGACCTGCATTTCCCGTATCAGAGGCAAATCCCCTAACTACCAAGTCAATTTCTCTGGCCCAAATGAGTATTTACTGTATACAAAGTAGAACAGCTCTAGCAGGAGAGTGAGAATCATTTTCTTCCCCTTTCCCACTGAACCCAAGAAACCTTCCCAACAAACGGTTCATTGAAATGACCCTTTCCCACAAATCTGATTTCCACAGATTTTTAGTTTGACAACTTTTCAACAAAAGTCCCCTCCAAGCTATAGCTGGAAGTGCTCTGTTTTTTGATGCTGAAGTTTTCAAATCTGCCAAGTATATCACATCACACACATTATTCTAATGACACTTTAGTTTTTTAAAGTCAAAAGAAGCAAGAGTTAATCCTTCCTCCAATCAGTTGTAATTGTAAGAAAGGTTTCCAGTTTAACAATACTAGTTCTGATTTCTGCAGTTTACTTTTAAGACAAATTTTGCTGAGTAAGGCTATGTCTACACCTCTAGTGCCTGTACTTGACACACTGCTGTATGTGTAGCCACATGCCATGGTGAAAGGCTCCACTGCCTCATCACCACCAGAGCCTTTAAAAAAAAAAATTGCAGTGTAGACCTGGAAGGTACTGCTTGGTTATGTAGAGTATATATCCTGAGGGTCCAGGTATTTAGGGCACTCTACTCACCTAAGCTGTGCCTCAGTCTACACTGCTATACACACACGCTAGCTGGGCATGCAGTGTATGTACTCCACATGCCACTGTAAGTGTGGTGTAAAAAATGATCTCTGGCATTATGTAACACCTGTGATCTCCAAAGCACTCTGACTCCCAGCAAAGAAAGCTTTACAGGGTCCACAGCAAATTTTTCAACACTGCAAAAAAGCCAGGGAAGAAATCAGATAATTTGGGTATAACATTTTATAAACAAAAACATTCAGGTGTTCAGGGTTCTTCCCCTATACTCCCTTCAAAAAGCAGAAGCGCTAGACACTAGCAAGTTTTAGAAGGATTTATAGAGAAGTGTAAATATTTCGTTTCTAAGCCATTAAATCACACACTTCTTACCTTGGGATCTTGTCTGCACCACTGAAGTCAGAGAAAGAATACACCATATTAATTAACAGGGTGCCCACGACAATCACCGCATCTAAAATGTTCAGTTTGGACTTGAAATAATTGCTGAAGCTGAAATACAAAAGAAGGGAAGCAGAGACAAAATTAGGGGGGGGGGGAGGTGAAGATATCTAAAAGTACTATGAGGAGTGTATATTCCATATTGCTACAAAGCATTGCTCATGGATGAATTGGTCCTCAATAGCCTGTTTGTTACTCCATTAGGAGTAAAACAGATTTTTATCAATCCTTTACAAACCTGACTCCACTTAACACCAAGTCACAGACCAGTTTAAAAGGAAGATTGAAAAGAATTCCCTCCTCCCCTCTTTGTTCAAATCCCAACTTAAACACTCTTCCTATGAAGCCTACCAAAACTAGCCAGCCCACATACCATGCTGCAGCAGTATACCCAGTGGTACAATTGCAATGCTTTAAATTTCTTCTGGACAGCCAGGGCAGTTTGTATTTGTATTATTTCTGTCCATTTAGGACTATCTTCTGTTATCCTCATGCAGAGTAGCACCAGAGTAATGCCTTTAGAATTAATGGGCCTATTTAAGAACTCTGGTACTACAGCATTTTGCTCTCCACACAGACTGAATTTATTATTTTACTGCAGTAGCACCTAGAAGCCCTAGTCATTGGGTTATGCTCTATTGTGCTACTAACTGTTCAAACAGAACAAAGACAGTCCCAGCCCCAGAGAGCTTAAAGTCATGCTAAGAGTATTCATGAACAGTGCTTCCCAGTTACCTGTACAAACCAATTAAGAGTGCTAGTCATTGCACATAATGAATGAATTGCCAGTGTTAGGGACCAGCACTGGGAACCTCACAGGACTGATTCTAGTCTCACACCGGTGAGTCTGGAGTAACAATCAGTACAGTTACTCCTGTGTAAGTGAATTCAGAGTCAGACCTCATATCCACTGTGCAGATTCTTTAGAAGTCAGTGCACATTTTTAAAGTATCCCTATACAAAGATGTCTTGCTGAACTTTCAGGCCCATGGGCATTAATCTTACCCCTCAACAAACACTCGCAGGAGAACATCCACGAGAAAGAAGAGTGCTATTGCCAAGGAAACGCCTTCCAGGGTCTCTCTTATGCTCCTTTCCTTGTCACTAATAGCTAGGTCCACAATCACAAGAGTAATGTCCACAAAGATGAGTATAACACCAAATATTCTACAACACCAAAAAAGGAGAAAAAAAAGTTAGCTCTCAAGAAAGAGGGAAAAGTACAAAAGTATTATACTCCTCATTGCTTGATGTGCACAAAGTCACAGTTGCTCACAATTTTAAAAATGAAAGCCACTTTTGTAAACAAGTCTAGTATTCCCTTATTTTATGCCTGTTCTGAACTCTTCAGGTTTCTCAGATTTGTTTTAATAACGACTTTTCCCCCTTAAAGTAAAGTAAATAGGGATACATATTCACTATGCCCGTTGAGAATGCAGCACCCGTTGAAAGCTGCACAAGCCTTCATTCACACTATGGCTGCCAAGAGAACATGGCCAGCCACTCTGTGGCAATTTAACCCATGCCAGGATGCAAGGATAACCTGTGGGACAACTCTAGCCAGTGGTGTTAGGCTAAGAGCCAAGAGAACCACAAGTTGTGTCCAACAACCTCAAAGCTGCTTCATATTCATGTCAACATGCCAGCTTTAAACATGTATTCTATAAAGACTGCTCAAACTGTCATAGCATGCACCACCTTCTCTCCCAATCAGGCTGAGTAATGTCCTTGTAGTAACTACAGCAGTTGCTGGAACATAGTATATTTTTGTTATATCAATACAGTTTAGCTGCTAGAAGCCAGCAGAGCCACCACCATGTGACCAGCTAGCTCTCCAAGGACCACCTCTAGACCAGGTGATTAATTGAAAGCCTTTACACCAGGGGTGGGCAAACTTTTTGGCCCAAGGGCCATATCAGGGTTGCAAAACTGTATGGAGGGCCTGGTAGGAAGGCTGTGCCTCCCCAAACAGCCTGGCCCCTGCCCCTTATCTGCCCCCCTCCCACTTCCCATCCCCTGACTGCCCCCCTCAGAACTCCCAACCCATCCAACCCCCCTGCTCCTTGTCCCCTGACTGTTCCTTCCCAGGATCCCCTGCCCCTAACTGCCCCCATGGGCCCCCCCCCCCATCCCCCCCCCCCCCCGCTTCCTGTCCCCTGACTGCCCCAACCCCTATCCACACCCCCACCCCCTGACAGGCCCCCTGGGAAGCCCATGCTTATCCAACCCCCCCCAACCCTCCGCCCCAACCCCCCCCCCCCCCCCCCCCCCCCCTTCCCCGCCCCCCCCCGGATCCCCCATCCCTTATCCAACCACCTGGCCCCCTTACCATGCCGCTCAGAGCAGCATGTCTGGCAGCCGGGCTGCTCGGCCGGAGCCAGACGCGCTGCCCTGCAGGAGTGCGCAGCCCTGCTGCCCAAGCGCTGCCCACGCAGTGGCATGGCTATGGGAGAGGGGACAGCAGGGGAGGGGCCAGGGGCTAGCCTCCCCAGTCGGGAGATCAAGGGCCTGGCAGGACGGTCCCATGGGCCGGATGTGGCCCGCAGGCTGTAGTTTGCCCACCTCTGCTCTACACCATACCAAAAAACACAAAACAATAGAACGTTCTATTTTGCTTACAGTTCAGTTATCTACAAGGATACCTAGAATTGTCTCTACAGATCCCAAAGAGATCTGAAGAAGTTGCTGCTGTGCATTAGATTTTCCCTCACAATGCAAAGGGAGTTTGTTTTATAAAAGCTGACTCTACAGAATGCATTGAGGAAATACTTTTCAGAGGAACAAAATAAATAAATATAAAAAAGATAGTTTGGAAGTTACTATTCTGTAGCAAACGGACTAGAAAGTTTTTTAGTTAAATACGTTCTACTTTATTTATATTGCCTTTCAATACCCATGACTGCATACAGGTTATGTATTTATCCACACATACCTGAATCCAAATGACATCACAAATGGAGAAATCTTTTTTTTAAGAGTACTGTTAAAAGAGGAACAGAGTCAAAAGTCAGTGACTATCCGATGCAGTGGTAGATTTCAGTATTAAGAGTCACATTAAGATTTGTTATTGCAAACTTGCCTGCAGCTTTGCTTAATTTTAAGAGCTACTTGAAGAATGGGTATGAATATCTGTAAATATATGATAGCATAGACTCCTAGATAAACATGTAATCTTTGCATCTGAAAAAGTGGGTTTTTTACCCACGAAAGCTTATGCTCAAATAAATCTGTCTTTAAGGTGCCACCTGACTCCTCATTTATGTAATATCTTTCTGTCAACTGGTGACAAGTAAAGATGTCAAAGGAGGACACTTCTTGGACCATAAAACCTAAGTGTGTTCACACACTCAGGAATGCAACGTTACCCCCTTCTATTTTTCTTTAACGTTCTATATGCTTTCCTTTCAAGCTAGGTTTTGAAAGATGTATATACACGTTCGTGATTGAGATTCAGAGTTTCTACAGAATTTTTGAGAGGAGCCTTTAATTGCAGATTGTAAAGTTATTACAGATCGTAAATTGAGCTGAAGATGCTACTAAGGCCATCCCATGTACATGTTGAGATGAAGTGACAGCAACTGATATTTGAATCTAGCCAAACCTCAGCTTAAAAGAAGGGTCTTCTACCTTTAGTGCCACTGTACGAAGATAACATGGCATTCAGCTCAATTTGTTCATCTCCAAACAAATGCATCATTTGAATATATGAACAAGTAACTTTTAATCTTTGACCAACGAGTGGAAAAATTAGTAAGCAAATTTTAGTATTCCTGCCCCCATAACTCATTAAACCTGTAAGGTCCTGATTCTCCATTGCATTACTCTGGTTTTATGAGCCGAGTTACACAGGAAGCATCAGACTTTCAATGCACACTTCTGCTACAAAAAGCCACTAAAGAGATCAAGGAATTTAAATTAATTTGGGATCCATTTATGTCATAATTAAAATAGACTTTTCACTTTTCTGAATTTCCACATTGGACAAAACTACTAGCTGAATAACCGTTGCTTTGTTCTTTCCACTGTACATTCTCCAAGACTGAATGCAGGATCTGTCCAGATCAGAGTATTTTATGTTTGCAATGCACACTTCTGAAACTCAAGAGTCATTGATAATTTTGTAAATCTCAAACATGGTTTGTCAGTAGGTATTTGTACTTTATGTATTTCACACCAATTAGTTTGCCAGAAGGAATACTCATATTTCTCTATAAGGTGGACTCTGAGCCAGACAAGTTACATGCTTTATAAAAACTAATAAGATTGACAGCAAATACATAGCAAAGGCTTCTGAATCTATGACATTAGGTTTTCTTACTAAGCAACGACCTACTGAGCTCCTTTTCAACATTTCAGCAAACCATGCTTCCTTCTCAATTTTGGCTTGGGAACCTGCACTAGACAGTTTATTTTGCACAGCAAAGATTAGAACAACTAAACTTACCGGGAGCAAGTGTCTGGTTCATTATCCTCAACGCAGCCATCATCAATCTTTATGCTGCCCTCCCCAGTCTTTTGAAAGCTGCCAAAAAATAACAAATCAGACTAGGTCTTAGGATGGCTGCCCCCTTGAAATAAAGCATGTTCAGCTCCCGTGTGCTAGAAGGGGTGCTCCCTCTCAGGTCGAGTAAGAAGCTAGGACACCACTAGGGGCCAGAGCAGGGGTTCTCAAACTGGGGGTCATGACCCCTCAGGGGGTTGTGAGGTTATTACATTGGGGGGGTGTCATGAGCTGTCAGCCTCCACCCCAAAGCCCTGCTTTGCCTCTAGCATTTCTAATAGTGTAAAATATATTTTTTGAAGTGTTATTTAGGAGGGGGTCACACTCAGGCTTGCTGTGTGAAAGGGTTCACCAATACAAAAGTTTGAGAACCACTGGGTTAGAGTGTGTGCAAGACTCAGCAAGGAAGGGGCAATGCTCCAGAAGCAGGAAATTTCCTGGGAGAGGCAGCCCTGAAAAGTAGTGCTCAGAGCACAAAAGAACCCTGCCATAAGTCCTGAAGCAGGAACAACTGAGAAAGGTAAAGGGAAAATTCCCTGGGATCTGTAGGCCAGGGAGGGCTGAGGATTTAAAAAGGGAGACTAAGTGTGGCAGTTGGTCTTGTGTGCTGGGACAAGCCAGCACCTTACAGACACTTTCCCCCCAAAACAAGGATATTAGCACTACACCTGCTTGAGTGCTGCTCACAGCAATACAGACAAAATGAGAGGGGCTGGCATCAGCATTTGGTGAGGTCTTGCCTCTTTACTGAGTATCACTTCTAGCAAAGGCACTTTGCTAGTCTAAAGTAACAGTTTAGCACGTGTGGCTAAGACAGAGGGAGAGTTCTTCCATCTGAAAGACTTTCAGAGTAGAAAAATAGTGAAGGACCCTATAAAACATGCATTAAGAGACTGAAATATTCTCCCTCCTCCCCACTGAATACTTCAATTTTATTTTAATCTAGAAGTTTGAGGATACAGAGTTTCAGGGAAGGTCACTAGAGACTGAGATAGCCATCTAGCAGCACTATCACTTACCAGTATTTCAAGTGAGCTGCTTTAAATCTATTCCCTAGCATAGAAGTATCATAGGGAACAAGTACTGAAGGGCTGTGCAGACCAAGCTAACTTCTGAACCCTAGAAGTGAGGTCTACTGCCTCTGTTTTGATCTGAGGAATCTTGCACTGTTACTATTGTGTAATTTGACCCCACATCTCTCTAATATTAGGTCAACTACTGTAAAAGCAGCTTCAGCTAAAGAGTGCCAGAAACTACTCCATCCAAACTCATTCAGCTGTGCCTACATATTAATAGGACAAGCCTACATACCTCTACAAGTCTCATGTAATGACTCAACAGCATAGCAGACTCCGGGCTTGTCTGCAGGAGAAACTTACTGGTTTAACATAACTAAACCAATTTAAGAACTGATGTTAAACCAGTTTGACTCTCTCAGGTAGGCAAAGCCTTAACCCTGAATTTCCAAGTTTGTCAGTTTAAGGCTGGCCCTTATGTACCATTTGTGTTGCTTTTTATTTTAAGTGCATGAGATAGGTTAGATCCTCAGCCCAGAAGTATTACAGAAGCAATCTACTCAACCTGCAGAGGTACATGTTAATATGTTCATTGGAAAGTACCCTCAGAGGAGCAGTGCTAAGAAGTTTTCCCTAGGTCAGCAGAAAATGGTGACCATGATGCTATGTCTCAAGAGTGTATGGAGTTACTCAAGGATGACAGAATTCTAGGGTACAATCCATGAACATAATTAGGTACTTAAGTCCAGTTGTCAGGTGCCACCGCAATCCCCAGGCACCTAAATTCAATTAGTGCCTAAATTTTTTTTACAGTAGACGTTCACTGGGCATCTAGGTTCCTGCTGCTAGGTGGCTGCTCTGCTGCCTACTGCTAGGCACCTGGATGCCTCTCTCCTACATAAGCCCAAGGGCAAATAATGAACTAGGGAAAATAGGTGTTTGACTGTTTGCATGCAGGGCCCAATTCAGTAGTTGTGCTCAGAGGCTGCCTGCTGGATCAGTCCCCTCAGGAAAGTTCACACAAAACAGCTGGGGATGAGAAAAGAGAGAAGCCTAGGAGATAAGTATCAGGGGGTAGCCGTGTTAGTCTGTATCTACAAAAACAACAAGGAGTCTGGTGGCACCTTAAAGACTAACAGATTTATTTGGGCATAAGCTTTCGTGAGTAAAAACCTCACTTCTTCGGATGCATCCGAAGAAGTGAGGTTTTTACTCACGAAAGCTTATGCCCAAATAAATCTGTTAGTCTTTAAGGTGCCACCAGACTCCTTGTTGTTCTAGGAGATAAGGTACTCATGTGGGAGGTGGGAGTCCCTCAGTTCAAGCCCTCTTTCCCCCCCCCCCCCCACACACACACGAAGGGGAAAGGGAGTGGAACAGGATCTGCCACCTCACAGGTGAGTGCCCTAACCACTAGGTCAGTAATTCTAGCTTGTGGCCCAATTAATATTTAAAGTAGAACAACCTGAACAGGAGAGATTGAGACCCACACCAGAATAGTTTATAGCTTACTGAGTAGGGCACTCACCTGAGAGGTGGCCGATCCCTGTTCCAATCCCTTCTCCCCTTAAGGGGCTGGGACTTGAACTATGGTCTTCCAGATCCTGGTGAGTACCCTAACCCCTCGACTACAGGTTAAAAGGGAGGGCTGATTCCTCCTTCCCTTCCTGCCCTGTCCCAGCCCAGCTGTTTTACATGAATTTACCCAAGGTGCTTGATCCACTACATGGTCTCTGAACACACCTGCCTGCACACAACTTAGGCATCTGAACACCTACATCTCTCTGCTTGTGATTCACAAACGCAGGGTAAATCTGAGTTGCAGGGAGGCCCCTATCTCTGAGAGGGGCAGGATTTAGGACACAACCTGTCACAATATTGCCAACAAGAGATCAAAAGTCATGAGTCAGACCCTCCCAAAATCATGAGATTTTAAAAAAGATTAGATGGTGTTTTTTAGGTCAGTCTCTTGATTTTTTAACTCCCTCAGCCCACCCCCAGGGTGTGTGCATGTGACAATTAGTGGTACCCACTCTCCAACATGTACTGGATAAGGTGATTTTGGCCCCTACTGCAGGAGCTCTCACCCCCACATATGCCCCTCCCCTGCCCACCAGTTAATCTTGTCTCCCAGTCCATCAGTTCTGTCCTCACCCAACCCTCCCCCCCAATTCAGCCCCTGCCAGTGCAGTCCCCCAGCCCCATTTTCCCCCCACTGCACTCAATGCACCCTCCCAGCACTCACCCCATCTGCTCAGAATCCACCATCAGTACAGCCCCTCCACCCCATCACCCCCCCTTCCTCCCCCAATAGCCTCCAGGCCAGAGTATAGCCCTCCCAGCCTCACCTCTGCTGCTCTTAGGGCTCTGCTGTTCGCCCAGGTGGCAGGCTGACAGCTAATTACTAAGTCAAATTAAGCCTCACTCATGATCTTGGGATAGAGCTCTCAAACGCCATGGCGGGAGGGGGGGGGGGTAGAGAATTCTGACAGTGAGGCTTAGTTTTACTTAGTAACTGTGTCTCTCCTGATAAATTTGAAGGAGTTGACCTGCCTCATCTCCTACTGGATAGCTTACGTGGCTCCCCATCCAGCATGCTGGCTTTGTGGATTGCATTCTCAGGTGCCTCTCCCTCTGCAGTGCTGTGTACAAGGGCTTAGGTGGCTAACTCAAGCTTTGTGGATCCCAATGTTGTTCCTGTGATTTTCTAGGTGTCTAAAACTTAGGTATTGCAATACTGAGTGTCATGACACCTAAGTCCCTTTGGGGATCCCACCCCAAGAGAATCACTGTGGGGAGAACAGTGAAGAAAGATATTTCCACTGGCAAAGAAAAAAGCATCTGCAATACTGAAGGAACCACCTGCGTATACAAGATACAAATAATGCTGACCCAGTACAATGGTAATGGATACATTGTAGTAAAGTTTCCAAACGTCCATCAGCCATGAAACCATTTAAAATTAGCAGAATAAGTTCTTGTATATCAGTACATGTCAGGGACTAAGCCTTGTAAATCATAACTCCATTGACTACAAAAGAATTTGGGGAGTTAGTTTTTGGTAAATTCAACTTATTTTGTCCTGGTATGTTTCCTTCACAGCCCTCCCCTAAGAAAAGGATATGCTGCCCTGTAATGCCAGCCCACACTTTGGTCTACTCCCCTGCTAATCCCAGAGTTGTTCCAAAAGGCCCCAAACAGGAGTTAGGCAGAGTGGAAAGCAGAGGGCTCATTCTTATAAATGAGCCTGAATCTTGACCAACACTGTCCCGCCCAGTTTCACTGGTCCTCACAAGTGGAGGGGGAAGGAGACTCGCTACATGAATAGATCTGTTTTATGTTTATTTATACTATGTCTCTGCAATTTCTTACCTGAAATGCAGGTAAGAGACACTATTTGGTACAATTTTATTTCTTTTTAAAAGGATTCACACTAGAGTGCCCTCCCAGGCCCCACAAGAGGGGCAGCTACTAGGACTAGAGTTGGTGCAGTAATTTGCTGCAAAGACGACATATCTACCCTTTTATTTAATTGCTGTCCCAATGCCTAAGGAACAAGCTGCTCTGAAAAGCTTAGAATTGTGTGTTTAGAAGAAATGTGCTAAAATTTCAGCCAGATATTTTGTGTTTAGACAATAGTAAGTGTCTACAAGTAATTTTGGAACTAAAGCATATTAAAGTGATGGCCAGACCTGGTAAGAAAATAAAGGTTATCCATTTTTTGTTGAAATTTCATAAACATTTTCAGCCAGTTCCAAAAAGGTGACTACAACATCCAAGATGTTTTCTAATGTATCACTATTGTAACACTTTACATAGAAATTAGTGTTATGGAGAAATTAAGTGATAACTTACCTATACATTGTTGCAGCAGCTCACATTACTTAAAAACACTTGATTATTAATGCCTCACAAAAAAAGGGAGGCCACCATTAATCTTCAGAAGTAGCATTACAAACACTCCAAAAAGTGAATTCAAATAAATATATTTTGCTTGCTTGCAAATGCATATTCTCCAGTAATCCAGGAACCAGTTTAGAACAGTTTTAGTACAGAGTACATGCTCAGAAAGCGCTGGCACTGCCTGGATACAAAACTATTCCAGCTAGTCAAAATGCCTAGTTCTTATTACAGGAAGGAACTGTGGAGATTCATGAGCAATTGCATCAGAAAAATTGTAGCACAGAAACATTTCTGTGCAGAACAGGATACCAAACAGGAAAGGAAAAGACAGGAACAGCACTAATCAAACTAGTGCTAGAGTAGCACTTTTTAACCTCCCTAAAGATCTCTTCTGAATGGTTCATTTTATTACTTTCTTCTGAACAGAAACTTTAATAAGAGACACACAGATAGAATAGCCTTAACATTTAATGCCCAAGTCAGGAAATTCAAAGGTTAAGAAATGCATAACTTTATGCAGAACCCAGTTCTGCCATTGTAAAGTAGTCATGCAATTTTTAATCTCGGCTTAACTGTACATTTCTGTATAGTTAGCTGGCATATCAGGGTGCTTTGCAGCACATTGCCTGGAATATATTTGCCTCAACACATTGTGTGTTTATACACTACAAAATATAAACAGGATTGGCTTTTTTTTAATATATAAAGTGTTTGCTATTAATTCATTGGCATTAGTGCACTACCTTAAACTGACTTAACCCTTTCTGGCTAGGCCCAGATCCAAGTAACTGTTTTGTTTAAGTAGTTTTTCCAATGCCCATGATTTTATTACAAGTCTAGCAGCTTCTGGCACTCAGGACCAGCTCCAGGCACCAGTGCAGCAAACAGGTGCTTGGGGCGGCCAAGGGGAAGGGGTGGCACGTCTGGCTCTTCGGCAGCAATTCAGGGGTGTGTCCCTCGGTCCCTCTCAGAGGGAAGGATCTGCCGAAGTAGAAAGCAGCACAGTGGAGCTGTTGCCGAAGTGCAGCCAATCGTGGCCTCCCCGCCCCCGCTTGGGGTGGCAAAAACCCTGGAGCTGGCCCTGTTCTCAAAGCCCCAGCTCCTGCATCATGTCATTAAGCAACAGTCTCAGCATTCATTTTAAGAAGTTTGTAGCCCTCACGGTTATGAAGACTGAAGACGTGAACCTCAATGATCAAAAGGCAAAGGCAAAAAAGACCCCAATTTATCTAAAAGTTATGATTTTTAAGCCTGATTCATGATTTTTTGAGAGACAAGGTGGTTCCAACAGAAGATATTTTCTCACCAACTTCTGTTGGTGAGAGCTTTTGAGTTTACACAGAGCTTTTCTTCAGGTCATGATTTTTGGACTTCTAGTACCTCAACATGAAATGGGAAGATTTGTAGAGAAGGGCAGTTGATCAGCAAGGATGGCAAATGTGGGTAGCCCAATGTGCAGCGAAGCACAGGATGGACTAAGAGCTATGGGGTTAGCAATACTGTTAAAGTTATTGCCATTTTCCCATTAATAAAATGGCGGTAAAATATCCATGAAAGAGCTGACAATCCGAAGACATTCAATTACAGTCAAAAATGTCTTTGGCTATCATACAATTTAGTATCCAGTCAGGAATAGGTAATTTAGTCTTATTTGTGGGGGTTTTAAATTGTTTAGAGTTTTCCATTTATGTGCATTTGTGCTGTTAATTTAAAGTTGGTATAGGGACTGTTTGTACTCTTGTGGAAAGTTTGATGCCTGTCTTGTGCCTATACATTTACATGTATGCCATATGCTTAAATACCACAGCAAAGATGGACAAAATTTAAAAAAGTATTGTCTAATACTGTGACAAGATACCCGAGGTAGGCCATTAATCTTGCTACATGCCCTATTTATGTAGGGTCCCAAATCAAGTCACTTAAGCATAGGGTTGCCAACTTTCTAATTCCAGAAAACCGAACACCCTTGCCCTGCCCACTGCCTGGCCCTTTTCCCAATGCCCTGCCCCCCCCCCACACTCACTCCATCCCCTGCTCTTCTCCTCCAACGTGCTCATTTTCACCGCAAGGCCAAAACAGGCATGTTTATTGCTTTGACAGATGTATTGTGCTAAGTTCAGGTTTTATTTGTTACAGGATGCTAGAGCTAGCAACAAAATTGTGAAATTTCATTTTTTTAAAGTTACCCTTTTTGACTAAGTTTTTCCATTCTTTTCCTCCCCTCTTCACATTTTTCTTAACCAGCTCCATGCTTTTTGTTCACTAAAGTTATTGTATTTTTGCATGTGGAATTAGGACCACACATTATCACAGCTGCAATGGGTCCATTAAAGGCCCTCTCCCACAGCCCAAATACAAATCCATACAGCACAACCGCAGAAATGCATACCTGTCCAGATACCTATAAAAATAAATCTGTAGAACAGGGGTCAGCAACTTTTGGCACATGGCCCATCAGGGTAATCTGCTGGTGGGCCACGAGACATTGTTTATGTTGACCATCCACAGGCATGGCCCCCTACAGCTCTCAGTTCCCTTCTTTTAAAAACTTGTTATGAAAAGAACACACATTTCATGTAATCAATTTTTGTGTGCAAGCCAGCAAAAGGAATAAAAGTCAAAGAGTTAGGCTACAAATTTTATTCACAGGTATACACACAAGCAGCAATACACACCTCCCTATACAAAGGCACACAGTCTCTTACACGCATACAATGCATGTGTGCACACACTTGCCAACACAGACACTTTTCATACACTTCCCAGGGGCTGCCTAAAGCCTCCCTTCCTGGCTGGGTGAGGGTGGGCTGAAGGGGAAAAGATGGGAAGGGAAAGAGGCCAAGGACAAGAGCAGGGTGGGGTATGCAGGGCCGGCTCTAGGATTTTTGCCACCCAAAGCAAAAACAATTTCGGCTGCCCCCCCACCCCCCTTGTTTAATTACCCCACCCCTGGCCCTGCCTCAACTCCGCCCCTTCCCCAAATCCCCAGCCCTGCCTCCTCCCCCCAGGCTCTCAAGCCTAGGAGGGAGGGAGGGGAAGAAGCGGCACCGCGCCACGGCCACTCGGAGTCTCCCCCTCCCTCCCAGGTTTGAGAGCCTGGGAGGGAGGGTGAGTAGCGGCGCGCGAATCAGCTGTTTCACGTGCCCTGGCAGCAGCAGCGGAGGTGAGGTAGGGCGGCCGGGGCACATTTTTAGGGGTGGCATTCTGGCGCTGGCCATGCCGCCCCTAAAAATGTGCCGCCCCAAGCACTAGCTTGTTTTGCTGGTGCCTAGAGCCGGCCCTGGGGGTATGTGGGGCAGATGGGGATATGGAGTGAGGCAGATTTAGCCATAGGGTCTCTCGGCTAGCCCCAAAGGACTCACTGAGGGAGCTAAGTGCTGGGCATGCAAGTTGCTAGCTTGCAGAGGGAAAGAGCAGGCCCTGCAGAGCCCAAAGTGGAACACTGGTGTTGCCAGTAGCTGGTAGTGTTGAGCAAGTTCCCGCCCCTGAGGGCACAGACAAGGCTCCTCTGCAGTAAGCAGGAGGTAGCACTTCATCCTGAACCCCTTGGGTAACCCCAAAAGGGTCAAAGTGCTCTAACCACTGAGCTATGGGATATTCTGATGTGGGGCTCCCACATCTCTCCTGTTGAAGCTCTTCAATAATAGATAAATAATGAAAGTGACTGAGTAGGGGGCCTGGACCCAGGGTCTCCCACATCCCAGATGTGTGCCCTAACCACTAGGCTAAATGTTATAATATGGACAGTGGCAGCTGCACCACCTGCTCCTAATCCACTGTTCTGTGCACAGCCAGGCAAGCACCTAACTCATTCCCACAAGAAATGCCCTCCAGGTGGCTGGTTCCTGTTCATGGATCACTAAGCCGAGATAAGCCCTGCCTCTCTTGAGACAGATGCCTAACACACCCCTCCACCACATTTCCCCAGTGGCTAGCTTAGGCAGCTCCCTGCCTAGCATGCTAGCTGTTGTGGATCATGTTCCAAAACTCTTCTCTCTACCACATTGGATAGGGCAAGGGTGGGCAAACTATGGCCCATGGGCCAGATCCGGCCCCTCAGGGCTTTGGATCTGGCCTACGGAATTGCCCCCCCCCCCCCCCCCCCCCCCCCCGTGGTGCCACAGGCCCTGCGCCACTCTCAGAAGCAGCCCTCAGGCAGGGAGGGGCAGAGGGCTCCAAGTGCGTTGCCCTTGCCTCCAGGCACTGCCCCCACAGCTTCCATTGGCTGGGAATGGGGAACCCTGGCCAATGAGAGCTTTGGGGGAGGTACCTGGAGGCTCAGCAAGGGCAGCACACGCAGAGCCCTCCCGCAGGGGCTGCAGCACTTCCTGGAGCAGCGCAGGGCCAGGGCAGGCATGCAGGGAGCCTGCCCTGGCCCAGGTGCATGCTGCTGCCACCCCGGAGCTGCTTTAAGTATGCAGTGCCGGAGCTCAAACCTCTCCTGCCCCCTGCCCCCCAACTCCCTGCCCTAAGCCCCATCTGCACCTCGCACCCCTCCTGCACCCAGCCCCCTGCCCTGAGCCCCCTCCTGCAGTCTGCACCCCTCCTCTGCTCCAATCCCTTGCCCTAAGTCCCTTCCTGCACACTGTACCCCCTTCTGTACCTCAACCCCCCCCCTACAATTTCCCCTCCCAGATGTGGCCCTCAGCCCAAAAAGTTTGCCCACCCTGGTATAGGGAGCCTAGGTGCCTAACTCAGCTTTGTGGATTGCAGTGCTGTTCTTGTGCTTTTCTAGGCACCTAAAAATTGCAACACCCAAGTCTCTTTGTGGATCTCATCCAAGGTTTAATGCTTTGCTAAAGTCAGGGCTATAGTGCCACAGATACGCATAAGAGCATATAATCTTGCCATGTCTTTACAAGTGTAAAGAAGCAACCTTTTCATTGAGGAACCAATGGGCCTTGTTCTAGCATAGAGCAATTCTTAAAAGTGCAAGTAGAACTAGCTGCTTCTGAAAATCTGCCTTTACAGTTTTGTTTAAACTCCATCAGGGCTGGGAACATCTTTGGGAATGGAAGGGTAAGGAGCAAGACCATCTCCAAAGTACTGAAGCATGGAAATTCAGAGTTAAGCTTGCTGCCCATCCTAATTTACTAGGCAGTAAATTAAAAATTCTAGATCAACTGCTATCATACTTTAGTAAATGGCATCAGTTACTGGATGAGAGTGTAGTCTTTTCATGTACAATAGACTTAATTCCCCTTGAAGGAAGATTTAGTTAATTTCTCTGTAGTGTTTTAGTTCAGTAGTCTGACAAATGCAAGAAAGCCACCTAAAATGGAATAAGATCACCATGCCTGCCACAAACTAGATATACTATATCCTTCCCAACAGAATCTCTTAGTACACCTATATGAATACCCTTCCATTCTGATTCTTAAATGTTTCTTAGTCCCGCCACAAATGCAGGGGACTGGACTAGATGACCTCTTGAGGTCCCTTCAAGTTCTATGATTCTACGTGTGTTGTGAATTGGCAATTTTAAGTATGTTTTCCCTAAACTTGCCACTCTACTCCTCATGAAACACTTTGTATAGTAAAATTATATACTGTATACATAACAGCAGCAGCCTCCCTTTAAGTTCAGAGAGTTCAAATACAAACTCATTTCCACCTGGAGATGCTTATATACTATATTGATGAGCATTAAGGAAACCCTAAAATGGTCAGACAAGAGGTTATACACTGTACTTAAGTTCTGTAATTTCTACTGGTTAAGTTTCTGGTGGACTACTCACCCATCAGCTTCTGGCAGCTCTGACCCTTGTTCATATCTCACAGTTGTCATCATTTTGCTCTTTCCGGTTTTGTTGCTCTTAAAGAGAATGCATCTAGAAAAAGGAAACAGGCTATTTCTTCAAAACATTTTAGATTAAGACATTTGAAGTAACACAGTAGATATGCACTAGCATCCATTATAGGAGTTTCACATACAAGTTTAATCTAAACATTCAGAAAAAGCTTCTACTTCATTCCTGAATGTATATAGATTTATATCCCTAATTCAGAAAGTACTAAGCACCTGCCTAATTTTAAGTATGAGTACTTCTACTGATGTGCTTAGAGAGTTAACCACATGCACAAGTACCTTGCTGAACTGGGGTCTAATACAGTAGAACAGGGGTCGGCAACCTCTGGCATGCGGCTCACCAGGGTAAGCACCCTGGTGGGCCGGACCAGTTTGTTTACCTGCTGCATCTGCAGGTTCGGCCAATCGCGTTTGCCACTCCAGGCCAATGGGAGCGGCGGGAAGTGGCGCGGGCCAAGGGATGTGCTGGCCGCAGCCTCCCGCCACCTCCATCGGCCTGGAGCAGCGAACCACAGCCAGTGGGAGCTGCGATCGGCCGAACCTGCGGACGCAGCAGGTAAACAAACTGGCCCAGTCCGCCAGGGTGCTTACCCTGGCAAGCCGCGTGCCTGAGGTTGCCGACCCCTGCAGTAGAACCTCAGAGTTATAAACACCTTGGGAATGGAAATTGTTTGCAACTCTGAAATGTTCGAAACTGAACAAAACATTATGGTTGTTCTCTGAAAAGTTCAAAAGTGAACATTGACTTTGAAACTTTACTATGCAGAAGAAAAATGCTGCTTCAAGCCATCTTAAAATTAAATGAAACAAGCACAGACAGTTTCCTTGCCTTGTCACTTAAAAAAACCTTTTTTAGTAGTTTACATTTAAAACAGTACTGTACTGTATATGCTTTTTTGGTTGTCTGTGTACTGTACTTCAGGTTCCAAAGGAGATGTGGTTGACCAGTCAGTTCATAACTCTGGTGTTTGTAACTGAGGTTCTGCTGTATACCAAAGTTAAGTAATTTTTAAAGCATTCCATCAGGCTTGTATCTATCCCAAATGGCAGATGTTTTATCCATCTTCCCCTTTAAGCCATACAGTGCATGGAAAAAGCCAGTACAGACTTAAGTGTTTTTCATCTAAAAGTGACCCAGAAATCCTAAAAATAAGTTCAAATACATTCCAAAAGCACCCAATTTATATTAGAATTTCTGGTTTACTCCTTAAATCCATCATGGACTGCCCAAGTACAATTTAAGAAAAACTAGAGACCATGTTTTCCATTAATGATGTTAATATCCATGAAGTGTGGAGCTACTTCAGAGATGTTTAAAGCAATATTAAATTGAGCATTTGTATTTCAAGAGAATGGAGGGATAGTTTCAAACTGGACTACTGAGAGAACTTCAACCCAGATCTACAAAGGGACTTAGCCATTCTGATGCTGAGCATCATGGCCCCTTGCTTTTAGGTGCCTAGGGGGAGGGGAGGGAAAAAACCCACCACCAATCACAGGAACAACACTGATCCACAAAACCTGAGTTAAGCACTTAGTTTCCTGTACAACGAATAGGGAGAGATAGGTGGCAGAGACTGATCCACAAAGCTAGGTGGGGAGCCACCTAAGCTTGCCAATGCAAGACACCAATGAGAGGGGCATGTGTTAAGCCACACCCCTCTCAGAGACAGGCACCAGGGGAAGATACACATGTGGAGCCTGAAACAGCAATAGCAGGACGATGCCTCCCTTATGACCTTGAGCCTAGTGCATAGGGGGACTCACCCACCATATGGGAAACCCCCCTGGTTAAGTCACCTCTCCTCCTGAGGGGGAAGGGATTAGACCAGGCACCTGTCACCTCTCAGGTGACTGCCCCAACCTCTGGGACACAGTCACTCACTTTCACTGGCCTAATTAATATTTCATTATTCAATTATTTAAATTCAGTAAGCAAGATAGCGAGAGCCCCACATCAGAATCTCCCATAGCCTGGGTGAGTACCCTATGCACTAGGCCAAAAGTTTAAAAGGAAGGTCCTTCTCCTCCTCTTTCCTCCCACCACCAATTGTTTTGTCTGAACTTCCCTGTGGGGGCTGAGCTGGTAAGTGGCCTCTGAGCACACCTACTAGATCAGGCCCTATACACGACTTAGGTGGCTGTACACCTACTTTCCCCAGTTTGTGAATTGCTCAGGGATTGGGGCTGGACATCCAGATGCCCATTGTTAGGCAGTAGCAGGTATACTCAGGCAGGAGACAGGTGCCTAAAGCGAGACTGCAGTACACCTATCCAGAGGTAAAAAATATAGGCACCTACACAAGCAGCCAAGCAGGAGTTTTGTGGATCACAATGGGGCCTAAAAATGGGAAGGCTCCTACACACCTTCCTGGATCACACCCTTTGTCACTGACTTCAGACCACGCAGCATAACTTTGGCAAATGAGAATAGATGGGGACAGGCAAGCTAGCCTTGGAAGAGAAAGGAGCGAGATCCAGGCGTTAATGAGGGCATAGGAAGATTAGTAGCTACTTCAACACAACTGGGGCACTTCCCCTCCCCCCCTTCATTGGGCAAACTATTGGGCAGACAGAAGCCCAATGCAAAAGGGGTGCAGAGTAAATCAAGGTTGGTGAGATTTCTGTATAGAAAGGAGAGTCCATTTTAGAAAGTTTAAGTGGCACCAGGCAACGTTGCTAGGATGGGTTTAGTCTGCTTGAACTACAGCTCTGTTTAGCTTCTTAAGCAAGTGTGTGTGTCCTCTCAACCCTCCCTTCCACTGACTGCAATGTAGTCTCTTTCCTAGACTGTAATGGGAGATAACATTTGTGTAGGCTAACAATGCTGTGCCTTGTACAGGACATTTGTGTAGGCCAACAATGCTGTGCCTGGTACAGAACATTAGCAAGGGAAATGCACTGTCAATGTGGTAGAGCCTAGCTGTCCCTTCCCTCATGCAAATAGCATTCTGATTTGGTTGTCAGCCAGTGAGTCTGGCACATCAGCAATTTATTGAAGTGAGCTTTGTGTTACTTCACAGAACTGGCCTAACAAGCGTAATGCTTGGGTGATGCATCAGCAGAAGCGCAGGGAAGACAAGCACTTTGGAAGAGGTTTAGGGGTTAGTTCAGGGCCACCCAGAGGATTCAGGAGGCCTAAGACAAAGCAATTTCAGGGGCCCCTTCCATAAAAAAAGGTTGCAATACTATAGAATACTATATTCTTGTGGGGGCCCCTGCAGGGCCCAGGGCAAATTGCCCCACTTGCCCCTCACCCGTTCTGGGTTAGTTTTCCCTCCCACAGGAGCAAGAGGGGAGAAGTCAACAGAGATTTTAAATGATCAGCATATTCCCCAGATTCTCACTGTACCAGGGGCCTACTCCACTCCCAGCGGAAATGAAAGGAGCCCCAGGGCTGTCCTGCACAGCTCACTGACATCCTGCAGCCCCAGAGCAGCGGTTTGTGTTTGTAACGCCACAGCTGTTTGCCTGGGACACGGGACACCAGACAAGCCAAGAGAGCAGAGAATGGAGGAAGTGATGCACATAGCAAGGGGAGGAATGCGTGTTTCGCCACACACACACACAGATCCCGCGGCAGGCACAGCTGCAGATCATTAATTCCCGCAGCAGCAGACGGAGTCAGGAACCCAAGAGGAAATCGCTTTGGTTTTCTCCATCAGGCGGCGTCTCACCTCCCCCCCAAACCTGCCGGGTGCCAGGTGTAGGGGGCTCGAAGCCCCTCTCCCGCACATCTCCCCCTTACCTATCCTCTCAGGCGGGGCTCTGTGCCGGTGACTCAGGCGAGGAACCCGACCCCCCTTCCCTGAGAGCTGGGAAGTCTTGTGACCAGCTCAAAGTTTAGTTCAGGCACAAGCTCCTCTCCCTGGTCCTCTCCGCGCTCTGCAGACTCAGCAGGGAGGGTTTGTTTTTAAACTGCCTACGCTTTATTATAATAATAAAAAAATCCCTCTCTACAGTCGTTCCAGTTCCCTTCAGTGCCGCTCACCAGCTGCTTCCCCCTCCCGGCTTTATTGCATTACCGCGGGGAGCAGGCGGCGCTGATTGATCCTTGTGCTGCTGGGGGGCCGGGGGGGGGGGAGCCACCAGCTCCATTGCCACACCTGATTCCCATCAGTGCTGCTCACGCCCTGCCTGTGGCGCACGGGACGTCAGCAAACTGCTGGCTGGTTTCAAGCCCAGGCAGGAGGTGAGCAGTGCTGAGCGGCCACTCGGGCAGTACAGAAGTCTCCTGCGAAGGGCACACCATGGCCGCGTGGCAACAGGCAGGTCCCGCACCACTAATAGCAGAATAATGAGTAGTTCCTGCATCGTATTTGTCATGCCTGGATCTCAGAGTGCTTAATACAATGCCAATGCGTGCTGAGTGTCGCTTCCCATCTTAATGGTGTCACCGTTTATTTATAACAACAGTTCCAGGCCCTGGCAGGACCCTGCTCCTGCAAACATTCATGAAACCTTATTTACACAGCTAGCCCTCTGAAGTCTTTTCAATGTAAAGGCTCCTTTTGAAGGATTATAATCACCTGGATAAAACTGTGTACAGTATATGCATAAACGTTTGCAGGATGAGGGCCTAGGTTAAGGGCTAGCAGTTTTGCTTTGACCCCTCATCTACTCCAGTTGGACGGTAAGGGCCGGGAAATGCCGAGCCTGGAATATGGTCACCAGACAGCAAATGCGAAAAATCAGGACAGGGGGTGGGGAGTAATAGGAGCCTATATAAGAAAAAGACCCAAAATCGGGACTGTCCCTATAAAATCAGGACATCTGGTCACCCTAGCCTGGAAATCACTATTGCCTGTTCCAGCTCCTGCTGACTTTAATGAGAGTGAGCATAGGATCTATCTTCTTTTATGGTTCCTGTCACCTTGCCATCTAAGATGATTTTGGATCACTTTGGATGCATTATTACAAGTTATCATTATGAAAGCCCTTCGCTGCTAATACACATCAGTAAAAATGCTGTCAACCTCTCTCTAATTTGTTTCTGTAAATCTATGCACTGTATAAATCTGCTCTTTGGCCATCCCAATGCACTTTCTGTCCAGTTTGTGGTGTTTGTCTAGATAGGCATCGATTCTGCAAAGCCTTATGTAGCTACTTAGGGGTGGGCTACACTGAAAACTTACATTGACACAGCTATATGAGGGGTGTGAAAAATCTACACCCTGAGAGATGTAGCTATGCCAACCTATCCCCTGGTGTAGATAGTGCTAGGTTACCTTACCGCCTCTCGGTGAGGAGGATTAACTACAGTGATGGAGGAACCCCACCTGTTGCTGTAGCGAGTGTCTACATTGAAGTGCTACAGTGTGTCGCTATAATGTCTTAAGTGTAGACATACCCTTAACTTTCTGGACTGTGAGTGTGAGTCATCCCTTTGAAGCCAATGGGATGACTCGTAGTGTGTACGTGGGACTGACTGCTCACAATATATAACACAGAGTGTGTAAAGTTAAGCACACACATACATCTTTGCAGGCGTTGGGTCTTTGATTGTAAACTCTGAGAGGCAATGTGTTTTGGGTTATTTTGTTCCTTCAACAGTACCAAGCACAATGTCACCATTTAAGATTAAGATTAATTAACAATATTCTAATTTGAGTAGTTCAATATTTATCTCCTAGTCAAGAAAAACAACTACTCTTTTGATGATCATAAGGCCTTATCTACATGGGAAAGCTTTACCAGTTATATTGGTAAAAACTCCCAGGTGGACACTCTTGCCCCAGTATAGGATTGCCTTTTTTCAGCTTATCTTAAATCCCTTCCTAAGTGACATAAAATAAATCCCCCAAAAGGGCAATCTTATACTGGAATAGGAGTATTCATATGGGTCTTATACAGATATAACTATATTGGTTTAAATTCACATCAGATTATACTGGAAAACATACTTGTGTAGACAAAGCCTTAGCATTTTTAATCAGATGGGCTTCGGTGATTAGCTTTGTTAATTTGTCACTGCTTATTTTAGTTGGTACCTTTCACTAAAAGAACACCCTTGATTATATTTTTGTAGATTTTTTTCTTGTTTTCCACAGACTGCAAGGGTGTCTGCCTCAGATCCCCAAAGGTATTTAGGGATCTGGGCCTCTGACACTTGAAACGTTTTCTCTACTGGGCAACTTTTCCACTGGGCAACTTCTGCCTAGTTTTAAGAGGGAGATTTTCAAAGAGGGAGTTTGTCATTGTCATTTGAAAATGTCTTTATTACAAAGAGAGCTGAAATTAGCAACACTGTGTGGGTTTTTTCCACAACTGTAACTTTTGCAATGATTTGTCATTAAAAAATAGCCTTCCTTTTGTGTCTCAACCTCACTCATGATTTCAGCACAACTCCCAAAGCAGTGTTCACTGCAGCTGCATGGCCCAGCAGAGGGAGCTCACAGTGTGCTTTAGTAAGTCTTGTCCAAGAGGTGGTCACCGTGTTTGAGTTTGTTTGTTTAGTTGCAAATTTCTCAGTGATGAAATTGCAGGAATCATTGTTTTCTAAAAACGAAACAAAACCCCTTTGATGAATACTTAGAATTTGGAGCACTTTTATGCATGGAACTGAAACAAATGGAAGGTAAGGTATATTTTACACCTGTAACCTGTAATTATATCTTTTAAAATGTGTTTTTCCCCCTTTCTCAGACAGTTTTCCTTTTGCTTAGTCCTAGTAAATGATCTTCATATGAAAACTGGCTCTCTGCATTATAGTTACTATATTTATACCTGATAACATAAATTCCTTAAACTTTTCACAAATTCCAGTACTAAACAAACAACAAAACCTTGATTCTGTTGGGTTTCATTTGGTTTGATACATTGGATTAGGATTGTTGCAGCCATGAGTTAAAGCGGAGAGGTACATATGAGACTGAAGAGGGGAGGGAAACAGACCAAGTCCAGGCTAAGTGTAATGAACATATGGAATACGCCACTATTAAGATCAATAAGTAGTAAATTGTAACTTATGTTTAAGGTCAATAAAACAAATGAATTAAATAAATAAATAAATGTGTTGAAGAAACAGCTGGACATTTCTGGAAACTAGCAAGATGATGATGAGAAGATGAGGAGGAGCTTTTACATTTACCCTTTTGGTGATGAACATTTTTAAATGTGGTAGTTTTTTATTTTTTTTTCTAAGGGATTGATCCTACAGTTCTCGTGGACACACAATATGGATTCATTTCAGCTGAGGATTATGTGTGTGGAATGTATTTGGGATCAGAAGGAAACTATTTAGAGGAGTGATTGAATTCAGTAGCTTGATTTCCCCTGTTCTGGATTCCTTGTGTAACAAAATAGGAATTTGATGTTTTGCGATGCATGGCTCAATTGAGATGCTGACTTTTCCCAAGAATCATTGTGCTCAGAATATACAAGTAGCAAGAGCAAGGGGACAACTTGAAAGGCCTTTGGGTCTGATTCTCTGTTGCCCTTTACACCAGTTCTGCGGGCATAAAGGAGCCAGATATGCTTCCTACATAATAGAAGTGGACTTGAACCAAAATCTGAGATCAGAACATCTCTGACTTTTCATTGTATCCAGAACTGACTTTTGTGGCTTGGGCCTAATTCTAATTATTAGTACTTTTATTATTACTAATTGTACAGCACTGTCTGTGCTTTACTAGTGTTGCCAGCTCTCATGGTTCATCATGAGACTCAAGAGCCTTGGTGTATTTTCTTAAACCCCCAGCTCCTGAAGGCAAGTGATTATATTAGAATCTTAGCTTTCATTTTTTTAATAAAAGTACGTATCTAACCTTCACGTTTGTGGAGGAAGGCTTAAAACCATGACCCAAGTGTATCCTAAAGGGTCAGAAAGTTGAAGGCAAATAAATAGAACCACAAATGTTCAGTTCTGAGGGTTCTAAATGAGATTTTTATGCTGATCTTATTATTTTTGGAGGTCCAATTCCTCCTGGGGTTGGCAGTACTGCTTTACAGCCATTTAAAAAGACATGAGTCTAGTTCTGATCTCAAAGCCGTTTTCAGCAGTGTGAATTGACAGTGGTCCATTACTAGACAGAAATGATAATGCAGAAAAGGCAGAAGTGTTCAAGAAATATTTCTGTTCTGTACTTGGGAAAAAGTGGGATGATGTTTTCATATTAGATGATGATGATAAAACACTTTCCATAGGCGTAGTTTCACTTCTATATTTGGGAAGGCAGTTCCAATCAGCCCAACAGAACCATGGGGGGAGAAGGGGTAGGGGCAAATTCTGCGCCTGCCTGAGGCTTGCAGTTTGGGGAGACAGTGCTCCCTGTTCCCCAGATTTACACTCATGATTCCAACAGTAACTCAGGAGAATGTTAAAAAACAGCTACTAATGTTCTACATTTTAAAATCAGCAGGTCAGGATAATTTGTATCTGAGAGTTTTAAATGACCTGGCCAAGGACCTTACTGTATCATATTGTTAATTTTCAATGTTTTGAAACAGTGGGGAAGTTCCACAGGACTGGAAGAAAGCTAATGTTGTGCCAGTATATAAAAAGGGTAAATGAGATGATCTGATGTTGACCTCAAGCAAAATGGTGGAACAGTTGATACAAGAACTTGATTATTAAATAATTAAATTAATATAATTAATGTCAATCAACATGGGCTTATGGAAAATAGATTTTGTCAAACTAATTTAGTATCTTTTTTTCATGAGATTACAAGTTTGGTTGATAAAGGCAATATGTTGATGTAATATATTTAGACATCTGTAAGGCATTTGTCTTGGTACCACACAACATTTTGATTAAGAAACTACCAAGATACAAAATCAGCCTGGCATGCATTAAATGGATTAGAAGCTGGCTGATAAGTGCAGTTTGTAGCTCCAATGGTGCAAGTGGCGCAGTTGTGCCATGGCCCACAAGGTTGTGGGGGTATGCTTTACCTGCTGTGATGCCACTCATTCAATGCCACTCAATCATATTTGGCCCTGCCAGCTCTCTGCCAGATGGAGGGGGGCTGAGCCAAACCTGAGCAGTGCTGCAACTCATGTGCTGGGTTGTAATACCATTCTCCACTTGAATTTGGCCCACTTCTTGTGCACACAGGATGGGCAATGGGAGTGAGTGGCGCCTCTGGGCAGTGAGGATCAGGCAGAGCCATCCTAGCCGGGATGGGAGTGGAGCAGTTAGCTGGGGGGTGCCAGTGAGTGGCCAGGAAGGTCCAGAAGACAGTGGGTGAGGGGCTGAGAGCAAGTTGTTGGTAGGCTATGGGGTGAGTAGGGAGTGTTGGGGGACTGTGGGGTAAGTGGTTGGGTTGAGTGGGGGATGTTGAGGCTGGTGGGGTGAGTTGTGGGGTTTATGAGGGAATGGGGAATATTGCGGGGTTTGGGGGGAGGTTGGAGCTGGGATGTTGAACATGAGCAAAATTTTAGATTCTGGAATCAGAAAGGGGGCCCTTAACCTATTCTTGCACCAGGGCCCTCTGGGGCCTTGTTACATCACTGGATAAGTCTCAAAATGAAACTGTAAGTGGCAAATCATCATCAAGCGGTTGTGTTTCCAATGGGGTCCCACAGGGATCAGTTCTTAGCCCTACACTGTTTAACATTTTTATCAGTGGCCTGGAGTAAAACATAAAATCATCACTGATAAAGTTTGCAGATGATACAAAGTTTGGGGGAGTGGTAAATAGGGAGCAGAAATTTGATAATTGAGAACTCTTCAATGTAGACACAAAGGTATAACACAGTCCAATGGCTAGAAATTGAAGGTAGGTAAATTCAGACTCTACATAAGGTGTACACTTTTAACAGTGAAGGTAGTTAACCAATGGAACAACTTACCAACAGTTGTGGTGGATTCTACATCACTGTGAATTTTTAAATCAAGATTGGATGTTTTTCTAAAATATATGCTCTAGTTCCAAGGCCTATGGTCTGCAGGTTAGACTATATGAGCACAATGGCCCCTTATAATCTATGAATCTATTATTTCAATGCAGCTACTCCTGATTTTCCCTGATGTAAGTGAGATCAGAACCAGGTCCACGATCCTTGCCCTGAGGTACTTACACTCTAGTTAAATTTGTGACAACAACCTATTAGAGTCACATATGCTACATACACAGTAGCTAAACTGTCAGAGTGATCTGTGTTTACCCTTTTGAACATTATTGAAATATTGTAACCTAGCACCTTTCTCCTACCACTACTTTTCCTGTGTGCTTAAATTATTCTGGCTATTCCTTTTTAGCAAGCCGTGGGCCTCTAATGTATACATTTTGGTTTTTAATAGCTTAAAATCACAGCTTCCAATTTTTACTGATTTTTATTGATTTTATCTTTTTTAAAAAATCCTTGATCATTGGAATCAAGGGCAGAATTAAAAATGGGTTCACCAGGACTTGCTGCTGGAGCTAATTTCTCTGAAGCCTCAAATGGGGTTCTCCAATATATGCCTCAAAGAGCTTTGTGATGCCTTGGCTATATACTCCTCTGCATATTCAGGGACCACTTTAAGTGAATCGGTCCTAATTGCAGTGTGACACCCTGGCACCCCCTTATTCACCTCTGTCATGTAATTAGGATATGTTTTGTACAAAGTGTGCCTTGTGAGGTATCATTGTAAAAATCCTGATCTGCTAGACATTAGTATCTCGTTCGATTGTATGGTTTGGCTATGTATGTGCTACTGAAACATGTTGTGAGGTTGAGAACTAGGGCCGCCCAGGGGGGGGGGCAAGTGGGGCAATTTGCCCCAGGCCCCGGGCCCCGCGGGGGCCCCCACGAGAATATAGTATTCTATAATATTGCAACTTTTTTTTATGGAAGGGGCCCCCGAAATTGCTCTGCCCCAGGCCCCCTGAATCCTCTGGTCAGCCCTGTTGAGAACACCCACAAACTGCCTTTCAGGTACAACAATAGAAAGGCCAAACAATGTTTATGGCTTATTGAGGAAATACACACAAGCACAAGGATTACCCCAGGAACTGTGTACAATAGAAACCTCTCAGAGATAGCACTACACAATGGGAACTGTTTGACCCAGGTCACAGCAAAAGAACTTTCCAGCAAGTTGGAAGAAGATATAAAAGGGAGAAATGACATCATGAGGGGACCTCACTCTCCCTACAACAACATACCTGAAAGTATCGGAAAAGGATTGAACTGGGTGTGGGGATGAAGTACTGGTCCCAGGCTAAAGGGATTTCTAGCCTGTGTATGGAAACTTGGTAGACTGTTTGTATGATCAGTCAGGGTGAGAAACTATGAGTCATCCTATCTAATATTGTAGGCTTTGCGTTTGTTTTATTTCTTATGGTAATCTACTTTGATCTGTTTGCTATCCCTTATAATTGCTTAAAAGCTATCCTTCAGTAGTTAATAAATCTATTTAATATTTTATCTAAAACACTGTGTGTTGTATGAAGTGCAAAGGTGATAAATCTCAGCTCATGAGCAAGAGTTGGTGCACGTTCACTGTCCTTTGTAGAAGTGGCGGACTGGGTAATAAATTCATACTAGCCGGGTGTTGACCAGGGCAGGGTGGTACAGCTCTGGGGTCTTAGGCTGGGGAGCTGGGAGTATTTTGGCTGTAGCTTCTCTATTATGGGTTCATGAGTGGCTGGCCAGAGCATTCATGAACACAGCTGGGTGTGGTCCCTGCCTGTGGATGTTGGTGTGAGTGTAAGCTTGGAGGGCTTTGCAGCTTGTCACAACGTCACAGTGCAAGAGGGAACCAGAGTGAGACAGAGGGCTCAGCTGTACCTCAGTTCCAGGTGGCACCCCAGGGGGGGAACCTGTCACATGAAGTTCATGAAAATCCAGTTTACTAGCAACAAATCAAGCATGCAAGATACGGTGGATATATTTACAAGTACCAGTAATAATACATACCTCCAAAAAACTGTGTAGTGCTTTACGTAGCACTTTTTAGCCATAGATCTCAAAGCACTTTACTAAAGAGGGCAGTATCATTATCCCCATTTTACAGAAGGGAAAACTGAGGCCCACGGAGGTGAAGTGACTTATCCGTGGTCACCCAGGAGGTCAGTGGCAGAGCTAGGAACACCCGGTTCTTCTGGGTCCCCCTGGAAGTGGTGTAAAAATGGAGGCAATGTGTAAAAGAGTTAATATTTGCAGACAGTATGACTGTAGTGCCCAACATTTTACAAAGAGTGAATCTGACCTAGTTCTAAAAAGCTGAATGGGAATTAATATTGCAGTTCACGTATCCGCCATGCATATTCCTGGAAAAGAAAATGCTTTTGCAAATGTGCTGTCAAGGGATTTTAACATCTGGGAGAAGATATCATTAGAGAACACGCAATGTTCATATTTACTTAGGATGACTCAATTATTTTTAAGTAGAAGCCAAATGGAGCTGTACACAGACGCACTCTTCTGCTACATCTGCCTCACATGATCTCCACACCACACCAGGTCCTTGCCTAACATCTCTGCTATCCCTAAGGTTTGGTCTAAACTGGGGAAATGAGTCATGTCTGAAAATGTCTAAACAAATATGTTTTAACTAATATGATTATAAACATGACTTGGGCCCAGATCCTCAATGGTATTTAGGTGCTTAACTCCCATTGATTTCAATGAGAGAGAGAATCATAAACCCCTTTGAGAGTCTGAGCCTTGGCACGTAGTGTAGGCAGGGCAGGTCATGTTTAAAAGCCTATTAGCTGATCGTGATCAACAATAAACTCCTGCATAGGGAAGAGTTAATATGTTTTCAAACATGACTTATCTACCCAGTCTAGGCTAGTCTCATGCTTCTGCATGAGTTTTGCCTCAGTAAGGAGCGGGTTAAAAGTCAACAAGGAGGTCACAATTTGTCCCAGGGCTAGTAAATGGCAGCTTTTAAAAACCTAATATAGAGACCAAACCAAGAGTCTGGTGGAAGCACAATACGATCCTCTGTGGGGGCATCTGATTGTGGGTCCCAACCAATTGTCAGGCTAGCAGAGGTGGGAGCCGTGTGCAGACAGGGGAGAAAGTACAAAGATCAGAGACTTTTGGGTTCTGTGAAGGGTTTGGAGAGTCCTTCAGGAAGGGGTGGGATATTAAACCCTGATCCTGCAAGCACTTATGCACATACTGAATTTTATACACAGGAATAGTTTAATTGGCTCCAAAGGGCCTACTCACATATGTAGAGTTAAGCATTTGCTTACGTACTTGCAAGATGGTGGCTTTTATTTGTGTGTATGTTTTTAAAAGGAGTTGGGTCATGTGTAACTCTTAAGATTGTGCTCTCGGTTACACCCAGGCAGCCCCATTGACATCAACAAGAGATAAGCGAGAACAGCAATTGTAAGTATTGGCCGATTAGCTCTAACTAAAAAGAGCGATTGTTAACAGATGAAAAATCAGGAATGCTAATAATTCAACATCTGGGAACCATTAGCTTAGCCTCTTTGGCCCAGATTCACAAAGGTATTTAGGCACTTAACTCCCACTGATTTCAATGGAAGTTAGGAGTCTAAATACCTTTGAGGATCTGGGCTTTTC
>NC_048298.1:292216973-292240689 GCF_013100865.1 Trachemys scripta elegans | reverse complement strand
AGTGAGGTTCTTACCCACGAAAGCTTATGCTCCCAGTACTTCTGTTAGTCTCAAAGGTGCCACAGGACCCTCTGTTGCCTTTTAGCTTCAGTGATTCATTTAAATGCTTAAATAAATAATTCTTTATTGCATTTTACAGTTAAATAATGTGAATAATAAGGCATGGCAATGGAACCTTTCCCTTTTAAGGAACATCATTGATATAAACATGATTTTAGTCTCCTCATACTCAGAACAAGTAGGATTAGCATTAGGTAACAATCAAGCAAAATTATTAGGTTTTGAGCAACTGTTTAATGCAAGAGATTCCAAATATATTTTTAGGCTTGGCAGAATTTTATTTGTATGTTTTTATAATTTCGATGAATAATAGTAATGTTTATTTTTAAGCATTTATTTTATTTATTTAAATTTTCACAATTGTGCAAAATTATGGGTGTTAAGCCTTTTTTCCCCAATTTTTGTCAATTTAAATTTCCACAGTTGTGAGAAACTATGGGGTTTAAGATGTTGGAGGAGGGGTTGGGTTTTTTGTTGTTTTTGCACATTTACTTTTTTATTTATACAAAATATTGTTATGCAAAACATTGTGGACAGTTTTGCCATTTGACTCATGTTCAACTCCGTGTGCTTGACTTTAATCTGTTTTTATTTATTTCAGATGAGACTTTAGTTACCACACTGTCTTGTCTGCTCAGTGTGGTAACTGAACAGCCTTGGCACATTTTGTCAGAGCTGAGGCTTCACCCTGGGGCCCTGCCCAAATGTATCCCTCCCCGCACCCTTTGGCAGGAAGGTGCACCAGTTGCTTGCCTGACTGCTGCCCCCACCTCAGAGCTGAACTGCATTTCAGTGGTGGGTGAAGTGTATATGGAATATAAGGCCAAATCTTGCAGTCTTTACTCCAGCAAAAACCAGTGAAGTTAATGAAAGTTTTGCCTGACTACAGAATTTCAGCCAACTAGTTTGTAAGGCACTCTATAAAGAGCTATTACCAGTAAAATAACATGCACTGTAAATAGTGCATGTGCCTGTCCGTGGGAGCCAGAGGGGCTTGCTAGAGTGTCATTCATCCCGTCAGGGAGGCACGGAGCTAGGAACCCAAACTTAAGTCTCTCCATGGCACTGTGTCTGGACCAGAGAGTCCCAGCCCTTTCTAAGATGCATCTTCTTTTCATTTTGTACTCCATGTCATTTCATGTACCTTCTTTAATAAGTCCTGTCGCACTTATAGAGGACTTCATTGTGGTTGTGTTTTTGGTGGAGTTAAATAAGCACGTAGTACAGTAAATTCATTATTCTCCTCAGGCTACATGAAATGATTACAATGAGATCCTGGTTGCTGTTGCTACTTCTGCTTGTGGGCTTGTGTTCACCTGCACCTAGACTTTCGGTAGGTATCACTTGACTATAGTTTGTATCATCCCTGTTAGCTGATTACTATTTATTGTTTCACAGTGTGCTCGGTACGGCAAAAACACAAAAAAAGACATGGCCCCTCTCCTAAATAATTCACTTCCTACAAAGATAAATCAGACAGAGGGATGTAGGAGTGGAGGAGAAGGTATTACAGCATGCAGGTAAAACAGTCAGGTGAGAATTGGTTGCATCCAGATAATAAGAGTGTTTATATAATGTAGGGGGGTTGGGTTTCATTGTGGTTGGTTGGTGTGTATGGGGACATAGTATTGTAAGATTTATAGACTATGCCCACAACCGTGCCACAAATCAGTCAGTTAGTTTCTTGTAGGCATCACTAGTGGAAGGTGGTCTTCAGGATGTATTTGAAAGCAGAGGGAGGAATAATTTTGTGGATGAGATCTGCAAATAGCTCTTTTGGGGCCCAGGCATGAGAGGTGCGAAGCACCTGCAACTCCCATTTTGTGATTTATTTGTAGTGTTTTTCTCTGCGTGCCAAGCAATCAAATTCCATAAAGGTAGCTGGAGAGGAAGGATGGCCATAAGGTTACAGAATAGCATTGTCAGATCTGCATTCTCTTCATGCCTCTGCCGTGCCTGTACTCTCCATATGACCTCAGGCAAATCACTTCACTTCTTTGTGGCTCAATTTAACTGAGCGCAAAATTGGGATAACAATACCCCCTACCTCCGAGACAGGGGGCTAGTGAAGCTAACTCTTTGGAAACTGCTTTGAGATGGAAGGTGCTTTGAATGGGAAGCACTATCTGATAACAGAGCATTTCCGCTAACAAAGTGCTCAGTCCTATGAGTTGCCACAACTCCCATTGACTTTGATTTTTCCACAATACAGACAAATGCATGTTATTTATATGGAATGTACTTTCTCACCTAGTTTGTTATGATACAAATGTTTGGCCATTAATATTTTAAATGTGTTTTCTTAGAGGAGCCCTTCTTGAGCTAACTTTCTATAACATTTAGGGTCAGATTCAGAATCCCTTACTCAGGCAGAATGGTATTTCATTACATGGGCAGCCTCACTGGCCCTGCGTCTGGAGAAAAGTACTATTCAACCTGACTAAAGCTATCAGAACTGATCCTGCAAGGTGCTATGAAGGTGCTCCAGAAAAACGTCAGGCCTAGTCCTGCATGCCTTTACTCGCTTGAGTAGTCTTTACACACACAGGGAAAACAAATGCATTTAAAATAATAACTGTCAAAATTTCCATTTTTATGATAATATGAGAGAAAAATCTAAATGAGTAACACATTGTGTCTCTGTCATGCTGCCTTTCCACGCGTACACTATTGGCTCTAACTCATCCTTAAATCCCCATTTTGGAACTGAAGCCTGTTGGAATAGGCACAAGTAACCACAGCTTGTTTTCATAAGCTAAGTTGACTTGATATTACTGAGGATAGTGTGAAAATAGCCTTATGAAGAATAAACAACAGCTCTGTGGTCAGGGAAGAAACAGAGAAAACCAACTGGAGCAAACTGACTACTTCTTTTTTTCCCCCACTGGGGGTAAAAAGGCAGGCGGGGGAGAGCACAGCTACAGGTAGCCCAGGCAGTCTCTGGGTAAGTGTAAGGGACAAGTTACGTTCCTACAGACCACAATAAGGAGTGACTTATTAACCCAATGGCTTTCTTTCCAAATGTGGTATAGGGGCCGTAAGTACTCACAACCTGCTTTCAATAAACCACAGAAAGGCTGTCCTAGACTAGCACTAAATTCATGACCCCAACTGCATTACATACTTAAGACTGGCACAAACAAACTGTTAGCTGGCAAATTAAAAACTGCTCATGTCCTTTGTCTTCCTAGACTGTTCACTGTTTGGGCCAGGCCCTTTGCCTGCTTCTGTTTTTGGATGGCACCTGACCCCTGGTGGGTGTAACTGCAATGTGAATAATAAGGAAAACAAGAAAGCACCTGAGCATAGCCGGCCTCTACATTTGACCTTTGTGTATAGTAAATTTTCCTTACAAAATAGTAAATGTCACCTCACAGACGGTCCTGGAACAACTTGCTGTCTCTTACTCAAGGCAATGTCAACAGGGGGAGCATATTACTCTGTCTCCAGCCCATAGTCCATATTCACATGCCTGGAATTCTCTGAAAGGACAGTTGGCCAGCAACTGTCGGTTCTTCCCAACACTGACCGGCCACTGGCTTCTCCAGTGGCAGGAGTGAGAATTTACATAGGAAACAGGAATTGCCAGACTGGATCAGACCCAAGGTCCAACAGGTCCCTGTCTCAGATCGTGACCAGTGGCAGATGCTTCAGAGGAAAGTGTAAGAACCCTGCAGCAGGCAGATGTGGGGTGATCTGCCCGCCCACACACACACATTAGGTCTCATCCTGATCTCAAATAGTTAGAGATTGGCTTACGCCCTGAAGCGTGAGGTTTAATATCAGCCCTGACTTGGAGCAACCATTTTTGGTAGTGGTAGGAAGGTAGTTCTGTCATCAACAACATCAATAGGTTTCTGTGGTGGTTTCTGTGACGTGAATCTGAGTCAAGTTGTTAGCCCACCTAAATCAATGTATGGTTTCAGATGAAATCTAAGGCTTGGCATAGCTTTGAAACAAAACTAGACTCAGCTTCACATGCAAACTTCAGGCTATGCAAATCCACGTAATAAGACTCTGTTGCTTAGTTTGCTAAGACTTTTTCTTAAGGAATATAGCAATACGAGCTTCTGGTTTGATTCTCACCTAAAATGTTTTTCCTAGTGAGTTCTGCTTTCGGTGATGCCAGTGTAAATCTTTAGTAACTCCACTGATTTCTGTGGAACTACTGATTTCAATGGAGTTACTGCAGATTTATACCAGAGTAACTGTGAGTGGATTCTGTCCCTTTATCTTTCACTTTTACAATAAGAGGTCTGAGAATTCTGCATCCTTACAGGACCAATGGGGCTGCAATGTAAGATCCAGATTTTGCCACTCTGCAAATAAGTCCACTGATTTCATTAAAAGATAGCAGAGTTGAGCACCAGTTGTCCAAAGTCACTTTCTGATGGCCCAGTTAGTTAATGCTGCACTGCTGGAATCTCTTAGTCAAAATCAGCACAAAAAACTCTTCCCCATTGGGCTCAATTCATCTGCCATGTAGGCTGTGCTGTAATGATTTAGAGACAAAAAATAATAGGCCTCTTTACCCAGTTAGATGTTTTAAATTTGAATCCCCTTTGCCTCCTCAAGATAGATGTATGTGTTTGGATAATTAAGAGCTACAGACTTTCTCTCTGTTGTTACCACTTTAATTACATCATGCCTCTTTTTCCCCCCTTAGGATAAGGACATCTGTCTGATAGACAACACTAAATTACAACAGAGGCTAAAACTGCTCCAAGACTTGCTTCAGTTGTGTGAATTACAGCTGAAGGACATCTTGGGGAACAACTATCATGGAACAAAGAGCAAGATGTTCTCAGCCAGGAGGAGCATACAGCCTGAAATCCTTTTACCCACAACTAGTGGAAACTTGATAGTCTACGATCAAGGTAGGATGTTGCAGAAGAATTTAATAGACACTGTCACTTCAGCATATCGAAATATTTATTTCTTGCTGCAACGTTCCATTTATAAACAGATAGGCATATTTATATCTTATCCACTTCCCTTAACAAAATCAGTGCAGGAAGTTTATAACTTTAAAAATGCTTAATCTAAAATATGTACTATCTATTATATGCATAGGAGGGCTAAGGGTAGATCCATGGCCCAAGGCCACTGACCTGGTGCGTCATCTCGGGCACATCACTTTATTTCCCTGCACTTCTCTTCCTCACCTACACTCTGCCTGTCTCATCCACTCTTTGGGGCAAGGCCGCTGACCTGGTGTATCATCTCGGGCACATCACTTTATTTCCCTGCACTTCTCTTCCTCACCTACATTCTGCCTGTCTCATTCACTCTTTGGGGCAAGGACTGTATTTCACTATGTTTTTGTACAGCACCTGGCACAATGGTCCACGGACACGGTTTCTGTTGTGCAACAAATCAATACCGCAGAAGCACGCAATGACAGAATGATATTGCTTTGCAATTGTCACAACATCAAACCTTTTCGCCCTAGGCTAAGATTTTCAAAACTAGGGGACCTAAATTAGAGTCTGAAATCCTGATTTCAACTCTTAAATCAGTGGCCTGATTTCAGGGACTTCAATGGGAGCTGAGGATTTCACAGCAGAGAATAGGGGAAGAATCTAAGTTAATGCTGTCTTAGGTTGAGATATCAGAGGGGTAGCCGTGTTAGTCTGAATCTGTAAAAAGCAACAGAAGGTCTTGCATCTGAAGAAGTGAGGTTCTTACCCAAGAAAGCTTATGCTCCCAATACTTCTGTTAGTCTCAAAGGTGCCACAGGACCCTCTGTTGCTTTTTAGGTTGAGATGACGGTGATAAACTCTTCTGAGTCCTTTCTGCACTACAGCTTCTACTGCTATTACCATTGGTGGGGCTGCAAAAGATGGGTCCCGAATTTGCTAATCTAGATGCATCCTGGCTGGTGTTACAATTTTTGCTAGAACCATCTTTAAACATTGTTTTACAAATTCAACCCCCAGCCCAGCCAGGGTGGGACCATACAGAAGAGCCAGAAATCATTGTCCTAAGACAAACTTCTATGGATGATTTCTCTTGACAATAGTCAGCTATTTGCTCTTCCACTGTTTTATGAAGCAATACTATTTTGCTCAGATTGCTCTGCAGTGTTTAACAGCAGAAAAATCGAAAATGGATACTACCGGATCAGGCCCAGAGCAGACCGAGAACCTTTTCTGGTGTACTGTGACATGTCTGATGGAGGGGGATGGACTGTAATACAGCGACGCAGTAATGGCAAAGAGAATTTCAACAGGTATGTGCTGTGGTTAATATTTCAGTGGGGATTTAAATTATTCCTTTAAGGATTGCTGTGATTTTTAAATTCCGTCCAATCTCTGATGGCACCTTACTATCAAAGGCTGCTATTTTTAGGCTCCAATCTTACAAATGTGCACTCACGTGTTTAGTCATTAGTAGATATGAGGGAACAATGAGGTTTTTTGTTCAGGGACTGAACCAAAAAATCTGGAAAAAAAATCTGGTTCAATTCGAACAAAAATAAAAATAAATAAAAATAAAATTTCATAATTTTTCATCCAATTGAAGAACACAAAAAATATGATTTCGAATTGACAAACATTTCAACTCAACTCAGAATTATTGTTTTCCAATTTTTCAATTTGTTTTGAGTCGATCAAAACATTGGGGGTGTCTCCACATTAATTTTTTCCCTAGTTTTTGTTTTGATTCAGCTGTTTCAGGTGCACTTCACCCTTTTTATTGTGTGATATTTGTTTTTGAAATTGGCCAAATTTGAAATCAAAATGCTGTTTGGACTCTAAAAGTTGAAACAGAACATTTCAATTCATTAAAAAAAAGTGTTTTCAACCAAATCTATTTGTCAAATTCAATCCAAATTCAATTAATAGTTTCAGGGACCAAAAATTGCACTTTTCAATGGAAAACAATTTGTTGAAAAAAATTCACTCAGTTCTAGTCCTTATTGATTAGAACTATTTGCACAAATAAGGACAATCTATGGGAGTAAGGGCTGGCAGGATCGGGCCCTTTTTAATTATTTCTTTCAATCACAAGTTAGAGTGAACTTCTGACACTTTTTCATTGGTTGGTCTTTGTCTGTTTAAGTCTTTTTGGTTATTATGATAGGAGACATTTCATTATCTGGTAATGATTTTGATTCTGCCACCATCTGCTATGAACCGATTAAATGATATATTCTCTCTCATATCATGAAAACTATTAAGGCTCAGTGTACTATTTACTCCCTCTTCCAGAATGTTAATGAAGATGCTAAATAAGACTGGTCCAGATTGTCTTGGCTGAAAGCGACGGGAAGATGGCTTTTACATGGAGATTTCTACACAAAAAGCCTCCTCCTGCCACTTTCAACCTGACAATCTGGTCCATTGACTGGTGTTTTAATCAGTCTTATTTAACATCCTCATTCATGATGTGGAAGAGGAAATAAACAGTAGAGCTAGGGATAACTGAGTTTTTGGTTCAGTGCCTGAACAAAAATATCTGAAAACATTTTCATTCCGAGTTGACCCAAATTACAATTTTTTTTTCTTGACAAAATGAAATGAAAAACAAAATGAAAAACTAATTTTTTTGGGGGGGGGAGTGAGGGGGAGAAGAGAGTATGAATGAATTATTATTTTGTCCTAAAACAAAATATTTTGTTTAGGTTTGGGTTTTTTTTAACCCATCCTCTTTTTTAAGATAAATCTAGTTACATTTCAAATTAAATGTCATTTCAAAATGAAAAGTCAGAATGTTTCATATTGATAATGCAGAAATGAAACATTTTGACTTTTTCAGAATTTTTTCCCTCCATTTTTATTTTTCCCGAAACTATTCGCCAAATTCAACCCAAAACTGCATTTTTCAAAGAATAAATTATTGGCTGAAAAAAAATTGTCCAGCTCTACTAAACAGTATGTTAATGAAATCTGAAAAGCATACTAAATTGGAAGGATCTTTGAATACTAATGGGGATATAGAAATAACACAGAGGAATCTAGAGAGAAAAAAACCAGGGGCAGAACGTAACAGAAGAGGATTCATCTTGGAAAAATACAGCCTACGTAATCTGATGTAAAATAATTCAAAACACATATATTTGAAGGGAGGGACAGGACAGGCAAGCAGTGATGCTTCAAGACAAATAGGGGTGACAGTGGACAGAAAATTACACATGGGTTTAAAATGGGATATGGATACAATACAGGCCAATGTATTCCACCCATATCTCCACCAAAGCAGAGACTTTTGTACTTTGGGGAACGGGGGTAAAATGAGGCCCAGACAGGGCCACCTCTCCCCCAGCCAGTTCCCCCTCCAGACCAAGAACTGTGCAAGGAGACACTCCACATATACACACGCTTGAGGTACTAGGATCCAGGCAGTGCTTCCCCTCCTCCTTGTCAAGTGGCCAGAGACTCCCACTGGTGGGATCAGAAGTAGCCAAAGCTGGGACTAATACTGTGGAATGTACTCCAACTTTCTCTGCCCTGTGCTGATTGGTTGTTGGATCCAACATTCCCCCTTTCCCCTCTGGTCTCCTCACCTGCCTCTCTTACCCTCTTGTCCCCTGCCCTGTCCCCTTGACTCCCCCATCCCTTTTCTTTCCACTTAGCTGATCCACTCCTAACTCAGCCCATTTACCACCACCCCAAAAAAAGTGAGATTAACATGCCATTTGCCACCATCACACTGATCACCCCATTTGTGTGTTCTACCTCTTCCACTACCCTGTGTCTGACTGTCTTGTCTATTTAGATTATAAACTCTCCAGGGCAGGGCCTGTCTACTACTTTCTTTTTGTATGGTGCCTAGCACAATGGGGACCCAATTTTGATTGGCCCTGAGGCACTGCCATAATAAATGTGATTAATAATAATAACTTGAGACATTATCATTACCTTTTGTTTGCAGCTTTTTAGCCAGTTTTCAGTTCATTATTATATTGCATAGTAGTCCTGAGTTTGCAGGGTGCTTAAGAGTGCAAGGCAGAATTGTAACTTGTAAGGAGACAATTTGAATTAATTACTTAATTAAGATTTTGCGAGGTTCAGTGTCAGCTGCTTTACTAAAAGACAAATCTAGGACATCTCCTGCATTCCATTTGTCCAGTAACTTTTGACCTGCTTCTGCAAGCACTGCACCTGGCAGTGTTAGCAGGATTGAACCCACTGCAAGCGAGTGAGAGAGCGTAATATGTAAAGCAGTCAACATTGTTTAGTATTTATTTGTAATGAGCTGCTATAAATCTGTCTTGTCTCTTATGCTTTGAATAGGATACGTAAGAAAAATGTTTCTATAGATAAAGCCAAAGATTCACTTGTCAGGAGATTTCACAATAATAGGGTGACTGAGATTGTCAGATACAAACTCCCTAATTTCAGCATTCTACATAGAGGGATGAAATTGATAGTTGTATCTCACTTCAGGAAATGGGCTGATTACAAACAAGGATTTGGACAGTTCCAGGGCAAGAATGACGAATACTGGCTGGGCAATGAGCACATTTATGATCTGCTGGCTAGAGGTAAGGGTATTATTCTATCTGCACAACTTCTTACTAGTTGCATTGTGAAGTACTAATCTAACAAGATACTGCATTATAATCCAGAGGAAAACTCACTAAAAATTGACCTGATGGACTGGCATGGAGAAAGACGATATGCAATCTATGAAAACTTTCAGATCAAGAATGAGCAGGTAAGAAATGGAGACAACAGTGATTTGTTTGTTATTGCAGGGAGAGGGTTCTATTTGACTTTTAGTACTTCTGCTTGAGTCCTGCTGAGATCTTAATAATAAAGTTCTGCAAAACTCATCCATTTTGTTCACAGGGGTCCATATCAACTAGAGACAGGACCAAGCCACAAAGAGCCTAAATGTGAACTTTTGAAAAGTTCAGCTGCAGTTAGATTCAGTATTTTGGTTTGGCCCATTACAGAGAGAAGGGACAGCAGAGAAGCTTGATAGCAGATCAGAAGATGAAATTTTCCAGAGCTTGGAGGTATTCAGATGTGGGGCATTGATTCATCTCAATTGTGCATCTTTCTTTAAGGTTAATTTCATATAGGTTTGTACCCTGTGAGTTTTGTTTGGGCTTCAGATTTGAATGATTTCAGAAACTCAAAGCAAAATTCAACCAAAACTGCCAAGTTTTGTCTAGTTTGGGGTCAGAATATGAAAACATAACATTTTACATGGTTCACACCTGAAAACCTGAAATAGGCCAAAGTTCACTCTAAATTTTGTTGGCGTTTGATATTTCAAGTTTTGTTATGGAAGTTTTGGACAACTCCATTTCAATCAGTGGTAAAAGCAAATGTTATGAAAGAAAAAACCTACAGTTATTACACATCTATTATCAGTCTCATTCCGGGACTACTGTGTTCATCACTGTAGTATCTGAGCACTTTCCAGTGGTGCAGTATGCAACATGGCCACACATATATCATGGGTTGTTTGTCCTCCCATCCTCCCCCCAGAGGGAGAAGCATGTTCAGTGGAGTGATTTGGTTTGGTAGGATGTGGTTGTTGGGTATTTTTGGGTTCTGTTTATTTTTTTATATAAATATACCTGATTTTGTGCGTTTATGTTAGAGAGGGCAAGATCAAAGAGATGTGCCTGGCAGTTGGAGTGAAAGGTGGTGAGGTTTGTGATGCTCCATAGTTCCTGGATGAGTTCATTCCACAGTCTTGGACTGGCCCATGGAGAAGGCTGTGTCTCCCACACAGACAAGCTTTACTCTTATTATTGAGAGTTCTGTTGTGCCAAAGGAGCATAGTTGCAGACCACAGTTTTTGTCCTGGAACATTATATGATCTTTTAAGTATACTGGGCCCACACCTTGGAGCACTTTGAACATAAGGATCAAGACCCTGAACTTAATTTGAACTCCTGTTAGAAGCCAGGGTAGAGAATGGAGGACAGGTCTGCTATGATCTTGATAGTCGGTGTGCCGAGGAAATGCACTGCAGTGTTCTGAATTAATTTAAGTTTCCAAGTGCTGAAGGCTTCATGAACAGGTATATTGCATTGCTGTAATTCAGCCAAGAGGTGGTGAAGGTCTGAACAACTGAGGCCAGGTCTTTATCTGCGAGGACGGGATGGAGTTTCTACCCAAGTGGAGATGGTAGAAAGCATTATTAATGGATTTTGCTAGACTCCTATAGAATGAATTGACTAGTTGTGGGTGTGTATCTTCAACCAATGGAGATTACAACATGGCTCAAAACTCTTCAGAATGCTTAATTCTGCCCACCAGCATCACCTGTCTTGCATGGGTTCAGCTTCAGCCAACTGTTTTTCATCCAAGAGCTGATCTCATCCAAGCACTGGAGCATCTTGATGGTGTGGTCGTATGTGGTGAAGGATAGATAGAGCTGTGAGTCATATGCATATTGCTGGCACTTGAGTCCATGTAGATGTTGAATAGGACTGGAGAGAGAACTGATCCTTGTGGGATTGTACAAGTGAGTGGTCTAGTGATGGAGGTGCAGTAAAATATTGAGCATACTATCAGCATAACACAAATCAATGAGTGCAGTTTCCCATCACTACTCTTTGGTGTGTCCTCTCAGGAAAGACTCAAACCATTTTAGCACATTACCCTGGACCCCAGCCACCTCTCGCAGGCAAGTCAGCAGAATCTCATGTGTTGAATGCTGCGCAGAGGTCCAGAAGGATGGGAATAGATATGTGTTCTATCCATCGACAGCAGGAGATTATCCATCTGTTCCACTAAGGTGGTTTTGATTCCAGGTCCTGGCCTGAAACCGTGCTGGATCTAGAATGTTAGCTTCCATTAGATGAGCTTGTAGTTGGCCTTTTGCTAGCTTAAGAGAATAAGAATGGCCATACTGGATCAGACCAGTGGTCCATCTATCCTATCTTCTGACAGTGGCCAGTGACAGAGGGAATGATCAGAACATGGCAATTATTGAGTGCATTAATCCCTTGTCTTCCAGTCCCAATTTCTGTCAATCATTAGTTTAGGAACGCTCGGAGCACCTCTGACCATCTTGGCTAATAGTCATTGATGGACCTATCCTCCATGAAATTACCTTATTCTTTTTTGAACCCTTCTCTGTGAGCTTGTTCAGGAATGGGAGCTTTGATACCGGATATTGGCTTGGACTGAAGTATCTGGGGTGAGTTTCTTCAATGTTGGTTAGACTATCTTGTGTTTGAAGGAGGAACAGAAGATTCTTTCTCTAAATGAGACACTGACTATTTCATTCAGAAGTGGCACCAATTGTTCATGATTTTCTCTCACAAGCCAGAAGGGGCCTGGGTCAGATCCACAAGTCTTGGGTCAAGACTACATTAGGCTGTCCATAACTTCTTCAGGAGAGAATGTACTGAACTCTGGGAATGCAGAAGGGCTCTTGGTTGGTGGGTATAGGCAGAGCAGATCCATACTGTTTAAGACGCCTTCCTGAATGTGCATGATCTTTTCAGAGAAGTAGGATGATAGATTTTTGCTATACTTGGTGCTCTGTTTTGATGCAGGTTATAGGCACTCAGGACTGACTGACTAAGGGGTTTATCACCCTGGATGACTCCCTGGGGCAGGATTTGGCAGACTCAATGGAGACTGATAGGAAGATACTCTTGGCCTGATCTTCTTAGCATATGTGTAACATGCCTCGGGTGGCACGTGATCAGGATTCATTACCGAATTTGGTCCGCTGGTTGGATCATTAGGTTCCCTGGACTGGGTACTGATGGGGAACGCAACATGTCTTAGGCTTTGAGGAATTTGTTGTTTCCTCCTGTCTGAATCAGACTTTGTTTTTCATCACCGGCACTCGAGTTTCTGCCCCTCTTCAATCACTGCAAGGTATCAGAAAACCAAGGAGATCTATGTGGGCAATGGGGAGGAAGGGGCTGCATAGGAGCCAGCGTAACAGTGGCCAAGGCCAGTGTAGAATGGTAATGATTCACCAGGTCCTTGACACCTCATGCTGTGGGTGGGGTGCTGTGGGTGGGGTGCTGTTGTCCTTCAGCAAGCTTTGCAATTTGTTGGAGTCCATGAGTTTTTATGGTCAAATCACACTCACTGATCTTTCTTGTTGGCTAGATGCTGGAAGGTTCTCTGGCCACTGCCCTAATGAGGTGATGGGTCATCCAAAAGAGTGGCTGGGTTGTGATGTCCTCTGTCTTGACATCTAGGCTGCAAATTAGGTCCAGAGCGTGACCAGCTGTGAGGCTGGACTAGAGATGATCTGTGAAAGTCCTAGGGAGGCAAGAGAGGAGATGAATTTTTGGACTTTTGCATCTGCAACCTTTGTCAATGTGTATGTTGAAATCTTCCAAGATGACAAGTCTGGGGTACTTCACCACCATTGCCCCTCGAGCCACTCTTCTAATTTCTAGGTGTTGCTGCCAGGATCAGCCAATTTGTATCATGTAGGTGTTGAAAGAGAATAATACTTGTAGCCTTTAGTAGCAGGAGAGCAACTTGGCAGTATATTTGGTAGATTAGATGGGGTTTTGGCCCAAGGCTAATATCAAAAAGCATAAGGTCAAAATCATTTCTGACTTCAGTGGAGTTATACCAGGGATTAATTTGGCCCACAGCATATTGCAGAAAACAATTATGAGCTTTAAAAAAGAAATAAAAGGCTGCTGATAACAGAGAAATGTTTACATTTAACTCTTGCAGGACAATTACAGGTTATGGGTTGGCACCTATTCTGGTAACGCTGGTGATGCTCTGTTTGGTGGGAGTAACTTTGAAGACCAGTGGTCAGCATCACACAGTGGGATGCCGTTCTCCACATCAGACAAGGATCATGACAGATTCCTAGCAGGCAACTGTGCACAAGAGAACCAGTGTGGCTGGTGGTTTAACAGGTATGGGAAGAAGTTGACTGTATCCAATACTCAAAGAGTGATGCATATGGGACTAAGGCTGTGGGTGGGTGTGCAGCAACAGTCTGTTTTTTCATTACTGTTCAAGGCAGAGAAGTTTAAATAGCTTTCACGATGACTTCCATAATAAAAGCATAAGAGAAATGCCCTGTGCACCAAGGGCCTGAAGGAAACAATTCCTAGCCACAAACAGGCTCAACTGGCCGTTAGAGTGTATGTTAAGGGCATTTCTCTAGTTTGGGGTGATTAATTTTTGAGCTTTCTATCACAGTTGGCCATAATTATATTTCTTTTATGTTATAGTTCATTGGTGGGTATTACTGGTATGTTAGCAGTTACTGAGTCTGGTCTCAGAGGCCCTCTGTGCAGGGAATGCACACTGAAGTCAATAGTTCTGCATGTGGACAGTGTGCAAGACTAAGCCTTTTGTTTCATATTAAGCCCTTATAAGCCAGGCCCTCATCAGGTGTAAACTGGCATAGACCCATTGAATTCAAATGTATATCGATAAAAATACATTGTATTTTGCTGTAATGATGCAATGCCTTCTCACTTTAAACGGAGTCTCCTTTTCCTCCCTCCCCCTTTCATCCCTCAAGATGCCACGCAGCAAATCTCAATGGACAATACTATAAAACAGGAAACTACACCGGACGCCATGACAATGGAGTGGTTTGGTCAACCTGGCATGGGTTCTGGTACTCCCTGAAATACACAGCCATGAAAATCAGGCTTCCATCTTTTGTCGACGTAGGGAGTGGAAATGGTGAAAGCAGCTAGGACAGCTAGAATCCGCATCATTGGAGACAGAGAGAGTATAGGATAGAAAGGATTTTAGAAATCAAGGGCCAAACCCTCAGCTGGTGTAAATCAGCACAGCTGCACTGTAGTAATTGGCATTTGATCAGTTTATATTAGTTGAGGATCCACCCCCAGGGTAGTAGAATATGCCTATCATATGGTCTAATGGAGGATGTAAGGGTCTCTCATTCTTGTTAAAACCATTGGAAACACCACAAAAGTTTGTTTTCCAATGATCTTTAGTGGAGATGAGAGTATTCAGCAGTTCACAGGAAACCAGGGCTGCCTGGGGGTGGCAAGTGGGGCAATTTGCCCCGCCCTGGGACCCGCAGGGGCCCCCATGAGAATATAGTATTCTATAGTATTGCAACATTTTTTTATGGAAGGGGCCCCTGAAATTGCTTTGCCCGGGGCCCCCTGAATCCTCTGGGTGGCCCTGCAGGAAACTCTCTGCACCTTGCAGAATCAGGCCCTTACTCCTCTTAGCCATTTGTATCTTATAATGGCCAAATTCTTCTCACCCTGATTTCAATGGTCAGTGAATGTGGTAAGCAATATAAGAACACAGAAATAGAACAAACAGAGGGATAAGGATTTGACCCTTAAAGCTGTCAGCTAGATCTAGGCCCCAGATTTAGATTTTATTTTGAAGTGGACTTTGCATAGGGTGACCAGACAGCAAGTGTGAAAAATTGGGACAGGAGGTGGGGGTTAATAGGAGCCTATACAAGAAAAAGACCCAAAAATCGGGACTGTCCCTATAAAATCAGGACATCTGGTCACCTAACTTTGCAAAGCCTAATATGAATGCAAATATTCTGGGGAATTTTTTATTTCAGTTACAATTTGTTTATTTATATGTTCTTATCATTGTTCTGTACCAGACGACTTTGTGCTAGTGAATGAGAACTAGAAAGTTCTCTTCTAGTTCACTGTTCACTTCCACTTCATTATATTAGCCAAGTGAAATGAGAAAAGTGTACAGCACAAATGAATGAGAATAGAATAACAACAAGAAATGTAATGCCAACAATTAATTCTCTTCCGATAATTTGTTGTTAGTAACAAAAGATTTGGGCTTGACATAGATCCTTTAACATCCATGCTGTAAAATGAGCCTACACTTTGTGTATTATAAATATGCTCTTTTAAATTAGTCGTTCTTTTCAATTTATTTTCCTTTTCCTTTAGATAAATACACATTGTAATTTGTATTATATATTCATACACGTGTGAATTAAAAATCATGGAAATTTACATTGTTTCTGTTCTTAAACAATACTGGGAGATGGACAAAGATTTGAATGGAAAGTCAGAAATGGTTGTGAGAGATGATGCTCCAAGACATTTCGCTCACACTTTTATCACTGGTTCTAGTAACATTTTCAGGGCCTGTAAGGCAAGCTTAATTTTCTTGAATCAAGCAACATTGGGAAAGCTGGATGTTCAGTGTGAAATTTTACATGCTCTGCTTCCTGATGGCTCATCTGCCCAGAGAAACAAGAATCAAATCTTGCTCTCATTACACCTCTTTTGAGTGTAGACAACACATCGGTTAAAATGCTGACTGATGTCCACTTTTGTTCCCACTGTGCCAGTGCACCAGTGAGAGACAGTCTCAGTGTCTGCAGCCTAGGAAGAATGCATGAATGCCCTCAGTCCAAGTGGTAGCACATATCCATGAGAAATGAGAACCACACCTACATCTTTGGACTAATAGTCTTGCTTGTCACCAAAGGGAGTGGAGTTGAGTCCAACACCAGAACTTCCTCTCATCCTACTCACTTTATCTGTACTTCACACCAGTAAGCCTTACCGCAAGGCCATAATTATCTACCTAGAGCATTTTGTTAAATGAAAAGTTACCAGAAGAAATCATGCTAACCTGGTGACTCCTACCAACCCTGATTTACCATATGGTACAACCCTATAACAGTGCAGCCCTTGGCACAAAATCCAGTAGCAATAAGGAAACTTCTGTCAACATATAGGCATGGAGGCTAGTTAAGATGGAACAATTGCTTCCAATCTACTCAGGCTGATACTGGCACTTCTTATAAACACTATTGCTTTGGCCAGGGCCGGCTTTAGGAAGCGTGGGGCCCAATTCGAACATTTTCGGCAGGGCCCCAGCAGGGATGACTTAAAAAAAAAAAACGTAAAAAAAAGCCTTTCTTTCTTAGCAACCAGTTCCCTATAAAAAGTTCTGATTTAAGGGATGTGCCACAGTATGTATTTTTTTGTACCAATAGGGTTACCATACGTTTGAATTTTTAAATTGCCCCCTGGGGAAACCGGGCCACCCTGGTACGGCGCACTGGCTCTTGGGCGCGGGGCCCTCTTAGGGGCGGGGCCCGATTCAGGGGAATTGGTTGAATTGGCCTAAAGCCAGCCCTGGCTTTGGCAACATCCTGCTGGGGACATACTCCAGGACAAAGCTACCGGCAGGTGCTTGCACACACCAAGAAGCTGAAAATCAATTTCAGTGCCAAAAAGCCAGCGCTATCCTGGCCCAGAAAGTCAGAGAACATCCAACAGCCACTCTCTGACACTAAAACATTTAAATAAGGGTTTAAAACAATTTAATCAAATAGTATAAAGCAGACATTTGCTTTAGAAGAAGACCTTGCATAGGAGGGGACAGGGGAAGATGTACCTGATCACAGAGAGAGAGGGCGCTAGATGGAACCCTGCAGTACTTTGTGGAGGGCCCTGAAAACTCTTTTACAAGTCCCAGAATGTGTTTCAGAATATGTCTACACAGCAATAAAAAATACCAAACCCAGGCAACATGTTTCAGAGCCCAGGTCAACTGAATTGGGCAGGGCTAAAAATCACAATGTAGACTTTCCCGTTCAGGCTTCAGTCCAAGCTCTGAGACCCTCCCGCCCTCACTGGGTTTCAGATCCCAGACTCCAGCCCAACCCACCCTGAACAGCTACACTGCTAGTTTTTAGCCCTGCAGGGTGAGTCTGAGTCAGTTGACCTAGCCTCTGCAACCCGCTGCTGTGGGTCTTTTTTTGCAGTGTTGCCATACCCACAGGCACTTTTTGCTTAATACATGTTGAAAAGTCCCACTACCCAGGTACCTATTTGCTCTGAGCTAGACAGCTGGGCTCAGACACTTCCCAAGGTAAAAAGAACAGGAGTACTTGTGGCACCTTAGAGACTAACAAATTTATTAGAGCATAAGCTTTCGTGAACTACAGCCCACTTCTTCGGATGCACCACGAAAGCTTATGCTCTAATAAATTTGTTAGTCTCTAAGGTGCCACAAGTACTCCTGTTCTTTTTGCGGATACAGACTAACACGGCTGCTACTCTGAAACCTTCCCAAGGTAAGTTATGCAGATTGTGGCTGCAGGGTGTCGGACTGCTGTTCACAGTGGTGCTCTGTCGTATCGCCTGCAGCATTTTCTCTGGTGCCACAGGAGCACCTGCGTTGGGAGGCTCAATGAGCCAGTTGCAGGCCTTCAAATAGCTCTTGCAGCACTGCAAGATCTAAAATTCACAGATCGCGCCACTGCAGGGTGTTTCCAGATTTGCCCGTTACTTTGGGGTATGGTCATTTATTAGGGTTACTCTTCGGGGGGGAGGGAGGGGAGGAGTCTGTAATTCTATCAATGTACTGCTTGTGTCACTTTTGCTTTCCTATGGAGCTCTACTTCTCCTTTCTGCAAGTCCCCTCCCAATAGAGGTATCCTGCAGGACCTAGGTTCCCCAGGGCTAGGTTCCTCCAGCCCCAGAACCAGATACGCATGTGCGCGCACACACACACACACACACACACACACACTCTCTCTCTCTCTCTTTCTCTCTCCCCCCTTACCTGAGTGGACCGAGTCAATCAGCACTCCAAGCTGACCCCTTATATGTCCCTGGACTCAGTGGGCTGGGTCAAGCAGCACTTCCAAGCTGCCACCCTCGTATGTCACAGGTTCAGCATGTCCCTATCCCCATTTTCACGTCACAATTGCATTGGTAGTAACCTACTTGATAAGCAAATCCGACAGTATTTTTGGGCGCTACAGGAATCTTTAGCTTAGGTAAGAGAAGCGTTGCTGCAGAGTAAATGGGGAAGCTAAAAACATAAAAGAGTAAAGTTCAGAGAGAGAGAGAGAGAGGGAAGCGACCATCTTACCCATTAAAGTTATTTATTGAATAATAGTGATAACCACACAAGGAAAGCCTAAATAAACATAACAGTTACATTATTAGAGGTTACAAAAATCATATATAGAAAACTATACCTGCCTGAGGTAGAAAAGAAAACGGAGAGAGAGAGAGCTGGGATCTCACAATCCATGAAGCTTGAACTGGTCAGGGTTCCCAGGTGATGGTGGTACCTCAGGGTCCTGAGTGCTGGAGACAGGCAGAGCCACCAGCACAATCAGTCAGGAGAAGATGAAATCCCAGTAGAACTGGTGCAGAGTTGGATCCATGCATCAGACCACTTACTGGAGTGTGGGTAGGTTTTTTTTGTAGGGAAACAACAATGGTTCAAGGTAGAACACTAGATTTGTTTATGGGTAAACTGATGACTCAAGGGTTTTCTTTAGGCTAGACAATAGGAGCTGGTCACTCTTGGCTATGGGTGGTGTTCCTTCCAAGGAGCTCTCAATGCAATTAGGCAGCTTCAGTATTTTGGATATCAATCAAGGATTCATTACTAGAATTGGTCTGATAACTGCTGAGCTGGGTGTGTGCAGGCGTACATTCATTAACATCTGGAGCAGAGATCCCCCATGATGCAGTGCTTCCCTGCTTTTCTGGTCCCAGAGTTCAGTGCGGTTCTTGCCTTGGAATCTCTGTTCTCCATTCTGATGCTAATAGAGATGCCTCCCTGTCCCATCTTTGATGCAGATTAGGCTAGGGGAGTTGCCTTAGTCTTGTCACTCTTGTCAGGAGGGGTCTAGGTGTGTCTCCCACCGCCCTTCACTGCTCTCTGCAAGTCTTTTCTCTGATCGGTTTTGGTTCAAGCAGAGGCTGTGGGGGGGTGTCCTTCATGAGTCAGACAGGCTGGATACTGCACCTGGTTCCCCAAGAACACAGGGCTGACTGGTATCAAGGGACAATGATTTACATTGACACACAACGGGTAAATAGCTGAAGCAGTAAACAAGTTAAAAGCCTGATCTCGAGCCCAGTGAAGTCAGTGGAAAGTCTTTCATTATTAATGTTAATGAGCTTTGGATTGGGCCTGAAAATTGGGTGTGTTTTAAAACACTTTACACACTGTAATCAATCTAGGCTGGCCATTTATAGTGGCGAGTTAATATAAAAACTGGTCCTAACACTATGTTACACAGATTAACTCACCAAAGCCCACTCCTGAAACGGCGGCACATTCAGAGCACAGCGTGCTGGAGCAGGCCCAGAGCAACCGGTGACTCACCTCCCATAAGTCAGACCTGCCCTCACCGCAGCTGGACTATTTGAGTACGCAGGGAAAGTTTAATCACCTACAACTAAATCCTGAACAACTCACTCACTATCCTTAAGCAATGAGCCACACCAGGCTGTGTGGTAGCAGGCTATCTGTGCATGCCATGGGTGTGTCTGCCTCATGCCTTCAACAACCCACTGCCCTACTAATGCACACCTGATGTGCCTTATTGTGCTATCCTTTTACATTGTTTTCTTTAAAAAAAATACCAGTGCCTTAAAACATTATGTCTCCTTGCATGCTGAAAAATAGCTCCGAGTAAAAGGCTCAGCTAAACTAGGCTGGAGAAGGATATAAATATAATTTACCCCTCCTGATCGGAACATACTAATTGTGAGTTCATTTTCTCTCGCTCTCTCTTTCTCTCTCTCCCTAGCCCTTTTTCAAGAAGACTCTCTGAACTCTTTGGACCTTTGTCCCTCCTCCTGCCCCCCATCCCCAGATCCTGGCTGACACTTCCTCAGCAATTTGTTGCCATGCCATGCCATGCCATGTTGCCATAACTCATATTTTAGTGTACAAATGATGGTCCTGATTCTGCAATGCACATAAGAACATAAGAATGGCCGTTCTGGGTCAGACCAAAGGTCTATCCAGCCCAGTATCCTGTCTTCCGACAGTGGCCAATGCCAGGTGCCCCAGAGGGAGTGAACCTAAGAGGTAATGATCAAGTGATCCCTCTCCTGCCATCCATCACCACCCTCTGACAAACAGAGGCTAGGGACACCATTCCTTACCCATCCTGGCTAATAGACATTAATGGACTTAACCTCCATGAATGTATCCAGTTCTCTTTTAAACCCTGTTATAGTCCTAGCCTTCACAACGTCCTCAGGCAAGGAGTTCCACAAATTGACTGTGCGCTGTGTGAAGAAGAACTTCCTTTTATTTGTTTTAAATCTGCTGCCCATTAATTTCATTTGGTGATCCCTAGTTCTTATATTATGGGAACAAGTAAATAACTTTTCCTTATTCACTTTCTCCACATCACTCATGATTTTATATACCTCTATCATATCCCCGCTTAGTCTCCTCTTTTCCAAGCTGAAAAGTCCTAGCCTCTTTAATCTCTCCTCATATGGGACCCATTCCAAACCCCTAATCATTTTAGTTACCCTTTTCTGAACTTTTTCTATGCCAGTATATCTTTTTTGAGATGAGTAGACCACATCTGTACGCAGTATTCAAGATGTGGGTGTACCATGGATTTATCTAAGGGCAAAAAGATATTCTCCATCTTATTCTCTATCCCCTTTTTAATGATTCCTAACACCTGGTTTGCTTTTTTGACTGCTGCTGCTCACTGCGGGGATGTCTTCAGAGATCTATCCATGATGACTCCAAGATCTTTTTCCTGATTAGTTGTAGCTAAATTAGCCCCCATCATATTGTATGTATAGTTGGGGTTATTTTTCCCAATGTGCATTACTTTACATTTATCCACATTAAATTTCATTTGCCATTTTGTTGCCCAATCACTTAGTTTTGTGAGATTTTTTTGAAGTTCGTCACAGTCTGCTTTGGTCTAAACTATCTTGAGCAGTTTAGTATCATCTGCAAACTTTTCCACCTCACTTTTTATCCCTTTCTCCAGATCATTTATGAATAAGTTGAATAGGATTGGTCCTAGGACTGACCCTAGGGGAACACCACTAGTTACCCTTCTCCATTCTGAAAATTTACCATTTATTCCTACCCTTTGTTCCCTGTCTTTTAATCAGTTCTCAATCCATGAAAGGATCTTCCTTCTTATCCCATGACAACTTAATTTATGTAAGAGCCTTTGGTAAGGGAACTTGTCAAAGGCTTTCTGGAAATCTAAGTACACTATGTCCATTGGATCCTAATCTAAGTACACTTGTCCACATGTTTGTTGACCCCTTCAAAGAACTCTAATAGATTAGTAAGACATGATTTCCCTTTACAGAAACCATGTTGACTTTTGCCCAACAATTTATGTTCTTCTATGTGTCTGACAATTTTATTCTTTACAATTGTTTCAACTAATTTGCCGGGTACTGATGTTAAACTAACTGGTCTGTAATTGCCGGGATCACCTCTAGAACCCTTTTAAAATATTGGTGTTAAATTAGCTATCTTCCAGTCATTGGGTACAGAAACCGATTTAAAGGACAGGTTACAAACCAGAGTTAGTAGTTCCACAATTTCACATTTGAGTTCTTTCAGAATTCTTGGGTGAATGCCATCTGGTCCCGGTGACTTGTTACTGTTAAGTTTATCAATTAATTCCAAAACCTCCTCTAGTGACACCTCAATCTGTGACAATTCCTCAGATTTGTCACCTACAAAAGCCGGCTCAGGTTTGGGAATCTCCCTAACATCCTCAGCCGTGAAGACTGAAGCATTTAGGGTATATCTACACTGCGGGATTAATCCGAATTTATATAATTTGAATTTTGGAAACAGATTGTATAAAGTCGAATGTATGCGGCCACACTAAGCACATTAATTCGGCGGTGTGCGTCCATGTACCGGGGCTAGCGTCGATTTCTGGAGCGTTGCACTGTGGGTAGCTATCCCATAGCTATCCATAGTTCCCGCAGTCTCCCCCACCCCTTGGAATTCTGGGTTGAGATCCCAGTGCCTGATGGGACAAAAAACATTGTCGCAGGTGGTTCTGGGTACAGCCTCACCCCTCCCTCCCTCCCTGCATGAAAGCAACGGACAGCAGACAACCATTTTGCGCCTTTTTTCCTGGGTGAACACTGCAGACTCCATACCACGGCAAGCATGGAGCCCGCTCAGCTCAAGACAGCAGCCATGAACATTGTAAACACCTTGCGCGTTCTCGTGCAGTTTTATGCTGAGCCAGGACCAGAAAAACGAGGCAAGGTGGTGGTTGCGACGGCAGTGCAGCGATAAGCGTGATGAGGACATGGACATGGACACAGAATTCTCTCAAACCGCGGGCCCCGGTGCTTTGGAGATCATGTTGTTAATGGGGCAGGTTCTATCCATGGAACGCCGATTCTGGGCAAGGGAAACAAGTACAGACTGGTGGGACCGCATAGTGTTGCAGGTGTGTGATGATTCCCAGTGGCTGCGGAACTTTCGCATGCGTAAGGGCACTTTCATGGAACTTTGTGACTTGCTGTCCCCTGCCCTGAAACACCAGAATACCAAGATGAGAGCAGCCCTCACAGTTGAGAAGTGAGTGGCGATAGCCCTGTGGAAGCTTGCAACGCCAGACAGCTACCGGTCAGTTGGGAATCAATTTGGAGTGGGCAAATCTACTGTGGGAGCTGCTGTGATGCAAGTAGCCAAAGCAATCACTCAGGTGCTGCTACGAAAGGTAGTGACTCTGGGAAATGTGCAGGTCATAGTGGATGGCTTTGCTGCAATGGGATTCCCTAACTGTGGTGGGGCGATAGATGGAAACCATATCCCTATCTTGGCACCGGAGCACCAGGGTACCCAGTACATAAACCGCAAGGGGTACTTTTCAATGGTGCGGCAAGCACTTGTGGATCACAAGGGACGTTTCACCAACATCAACGTGGGCTGGCCGGGAAGGGTTCATGACGCTCCCGTCTTCAGGAACACTACTCTGT